>NC_045157.1:20517292-20818187 GCF_900700415.2 Clupea harengus
GAGCCCCTCAAATAATGCACAGAGCACCATACCACTGCAGCCTTCCTCATTCTGTTTCCATGGTGATAAAACAAGTTCTGAAAAATACTGTTTGAAATGAATTGCAGAAACAAACAAGACAGGACTTTTCTAGAATGTAACAACACATTACAGGTGATGCATGATTCCTAAGTAATTGAACAGGTAGCTTGAATTTCCTGCTGGGCATTGCTGCCTGACGCACCTCCTCCGGTGCCTGTGGATCAGCTGCAGGGTCGTCAGCCAGGAACCACCATTCACAGACGTTTCGCTCCTTTAATCCTGGAACGTCTCCTGGTGGCGGAGCAGTGACGGGGACGTCTCCCTGTCACCCCCTGCAGCTGGTATCTAGGTTAGGTGTTCTTTCCCCAGCCCTTTCCCCTCCTCCTTAGCCACAGCCAAAAGCTGCCCTTCTCTGCCTCTTCCGCCAGCTCTTTTGTTGCTTTCTTAAGCTTTCCTCCTGTCACGCCTGCGTCCCTTAGTAGGCGTGTGGTTGACTGCCCCACAAAGCCTCGGCATCCAAACTCCACTGGGCAGCCAGCCTCCCTGCACTCCGCAGCCAGGTCCGAGTACTTGGTCTTCTTTCGTTCGAAAGCGGCCTCGATTCCCTCCTCCCATGGTACTGTGAGCTCAATGAGGAGTGCAGTTTTTGCCTTGGTGGACCACACCACTATGTCAGGTCGGAGAGACGTGGTGGTGATTTCGCTGGGGAACTGGAGCTGCCTGCCAAGGTCTACTCGCATGTTCCACTCCTGGTCGGAGGAAAAGAGCTTTGGTGTTGCTTTTGGCCTGGTGCTTCTTCTTTCTCCGCCCTCCCTGACAAAGTTGATGTGGTGTTCCGTTGGTGGGAGACATCCCCTGCTTTCCCGTCTGCGCCCTTCCAGTACCTCAGCTAGCTTTGTCAGGACCTGGTCATGGCGCCATCTGTAGCGTCCCTGCGAAAGCGCGATCTTACAGCCCGACAGGATGTGCCGGAGGCTTGCGTTGGGAGTGTTACAGAGTGGGCAGACTTCCTCGTTTCCGAACCACTGGTGGAGGTTCCGAGGACAGGGAAGCGTGTCATACGTTGACCTGATGAGGAAGCCGAGCCTCGCTTGAGGGATCTTCCACAAGTCTGAAAGCCTCCCAGGTTGTCCAGCTTCCTTGTCGGCTCTGGGACACAGCCTTGATCTTATAGCGCTCTTCCTCCGTCCTTATCACCTCTGACACCACCATCTCCTTTCTCTCTTTCCGGTTGGCCTCTCCCCAGCCTAGTCCTGCCCTTCCTGCCTGGACCCTGCCCACGATTTCTTGGTGTTGCAGCCTGCCAACTGCTCGGTCGACTTCAGTTTGGGCGTCCCACTTCCTGCCAGTACGGACCTTGACGCCTGCGTTTCTAACTGACTGATCGGTGGACTCTCTTAATTCAAGAAGCAGCCTGGTCTTTTCCTGCTTGTAGCCCAAACTGATGGATTGTAGTGGCAGCTGCAAGGTGTTCTTCCCAAAGAGGCCAGTGTCAGAGAAGCACCTTGGTAGCCCCAGCCACTTTCGGATGAATGAGTTGGCTTTCCCATCCATCTTGGTTGTTGTAGATGAGGGAATCTCACTCATCTTCAGTGGCCACATTATCCTTCTGTAGAGTGTGAACTGGTAGATCCACACCTTGTACTTCCCCGGGAGCTGGCTTTGGTCGATCTTTGCCAGGCCATCTGAGAGTTGTTTCAACACAGCTCTACCCATTTGCTTGTCGGAGAGCTCTGATGTGTACTCTCTACCTAGGCTTCTGATGGGATGCTCAGACAGAAGTGGGATTCTCTCGCCACCTGCGACAAAGATGGTGCTGTCATTTCTGACTCCCCTTCTGAGGGACAGGCTGCGGGACTTGGCAGGCTTGATTTTCATTCTTGCCCAGGACATCAGCTCGTCCATCCTTTTCAGCAGTCTAGATGTGCAGGGTGCTGTCTGAAGGAGGCTTGTGACATCGTCCATGTAGCTCCTCAGTGGAGGTAGCTTCTGTCCGGATGGTAGTTTAATCCCTCCCACAGTCTGTCTTGCTCCGATGAGGATGATCTCGAAGGCTGCCACAAACAGAATGGGAGAAATGGCACACCCCATGGCAATTCCCACCTCTAGTTGTTGCCACCCGGTGATGAAGTCCTGTAGGGCAAAGCACATCTGCAGATCCTTTAAATAGTTTGCCACCAAGTTCTTAATACAGGAGGGCATGTGGAAAAACTCCATGGCATAGCTGATCAGCTGATGTGGCACTGACCCATAGGCGTTGGCGAGGTCGAGCCAGATGACATGCAGGTCCGTCTTCTCGCGCTTGGCCTTTTGGATCTGTTCCCAGATCATCGAAGAGTGTTCTACACAGCCTGGGAAGCCTGGGACCCCTGCTTTCTGGCAGCTGGTGTCAATGTAGTTGTTCTCCATCAGGTAGTTGGTCATCCTTTTGGCCAGCACAGAGAAGAAGATCTTCCCTTCCACGTTGAGCAGGGCGATGCTCCTGAATTGGCCGATGCTTTTGGAGTTCTCTTCTTTGGGGATGAAGACTGCTACCGCTCTTTGCCACTCAGACAGAATGCTTCGCTTTTTCCAGACAGTTCTCATGATGTACCATAGCAGCTCTAGCACCTTGGGGCAGTTCTTATAGAGCTTGTAGGGTACTCCATTGGGATGAAGACCTTGATGAAGACCTTGCCTTCTCCACGACGTGCCTGACTTCGCTGAGCTTGGGGGGCATGATGTTGAACTTAGAGGTTGGTGGTGTAGGCCGCGGTACATACCCAGGTGTTCCTAGTGGGACGTTCCTTGCAGGATCGCTGTACTGTTTCCTGACATGCTGCTCAAGCTGCTCGTTAGTGCAGAAGAATAATCATTGTTTTTCTTGGATAAATACAAGTAGCATTTTATTTTAAAGATCAAGCAATATCCAATCATACAAGCCATGAAATGGTAAATTCAGTGGTTTTACATTCTATGTAGGTCTTTTACAGCATGGACACAAGGCATCTGATTAGGCAATGGTTTAAAGAGGTCCTCTGCCATTTTAGGATCCAATGAAATTGATTGGGATATGATGATATACCAAACAATAAATTTACAAATAAATATAAATAAATAAATAACAAACAAACATATTTCAGGTAGTTCTTTAGAAATATTGAATAAAAAACAACATTTTAACAGAACAGAAAAGAATACATAAGTAGCCTCACATTCCTTTGAACGCTAAGATTCCATCACAACATTGCCAACAACAGAGCACCTGAAGTGTTTTTTATCTCACAGGCAGAGGCATGATGTGGGAGAGGGGGAAGTGTTTGCGGTTGCACCAGCCCAGGGTGAACAGATGGGCAGGACAGATGGAGGATTCTGGGCCGGAGTAGGGGGTGAAAGGCGTGGATCTCTTCCTGGCCAAGCTCAGATAGAGGGAGCTTGGCTACAGCGGAAGGGAGGAGGAAGTGCTGGGTGCTATTCTACCCACCCACAGCAGCACTTCCTGTTCAAGCCGTCACGAAAGGCTGAATATGGTCTATTCTGCATTTATTATTATTAGAGCTACAAGAAATATAGCATACAATGACAACTCTGGCAAAGGTGTAATAAGCATCCTAATGTCCAGGATTGTTAATAAAATTACCTGTTAGTATAAAATCTGGAAATAAGTTGACTTGTTGTTTATTTGTTATTATAACCTAACTTCAACAAGAAGTAAAAATGCAAAAGAATGAGATACAGAAGCTGCTGAAAGTAGCATGGGCACGGATTGAAGTATTTGTGTGTCCACTTGTAACTAAAAGACCTTCATTTTATGTCTGCAAAGGCAACAGTCAATCAGCTGCAGACACGTGCTTTTAAGCCTGCTGCACTTCGTTTGATTAACTCCACTTTGTAGGAATTAGCTGGATACAAACACAGTATATTTATAAGATTAGCATTTGTAGTATAGAGTTGATGTGGCTCAGTCAGCTGAACATGGTGCAAACACCACCAAGGCCAAGAGTCTAATTCCAGTTTGGAACACATGCACCAGAACAATATAAGCATTCATTCTACTTCCAGTCTCCTTGGATTAAACTATATTCTATCATGGATGTAAATGTATTCTGAATGCAGTCTTTGGCAGTGTATAGAACCAGGGAGATGTTGGCAATGCTGAAACAGATAGAACATCAAAACATAAACCGATTAGAAAAAACGATGTCATATTAGATTATCAAACACACTCATCATAACACTAAAACTTAATACAAAGCAAATATATGAAGCCAACTTGTGCTATACTGAAACAAAACAATATAATATAAGTACCAACCACAATGATACATTAGCTCTTGATTAAGAATACAAACAATTTCATTAGACGTGGAAGAAAATAAATAATGCACATTTAAAGGACATCTCATGAATTTCGAGATGTGAAATGGCACACATCACTAGATGCAGATCACACAGAGTGCAGATGCACTGTCTCAGACACTCTGTTGGAGTCGCTCACACGGACACAGTTCATTGTTGACTTTGTCATGCAGACTGGGGGGGAGAAAAAAAAAACATCTGAGCAAAGCTGTCAGATCATTTGATAGAGCTGCCATCTAGAACAATGCTTGTGTCTCTTTTTGCTGCGAATGATACACCCAGAGAACTAAACGGATAAGCCGACTCACATACAAATTAAGTCCAAGTCAGTAGAAGAGAAACAGGCAAATCAATAAAAGATCATTCATTGATCAAGTTAAAGTGGGACGCTTGCAAATCCAGGGTCTGCAATTCTTCTGCTATGTGCCACACTCTCATACTTCCGTCACAGAAGCAAGCTGTTATGTACATGGTTAACAGTAGTTGGATATACAGTGTACCGGCATTTTGATCACATAAAATCTTGAGGTGCAGCATCAAATGTGTGTTCAAGTCAAGTGGAACATCACCAAGAACAAAAACAGCAACAAGCAGGAGAGTCAGGACAGGAAGGCATGTGGACAAGGAAAAGACCGACAGACAGACACTGAGTAAGGCCATTATGTATAAAATACATGTGCTAGATTAACCTATTCCTTGAGACCAACCACAATGCAGGCTGTCAATGTCTAAAAAACATTATAGCTTGTTGTAGTTAACAGCAGGGTGTCCTGCCTGTGCAGAGTTGTACACATTCTATAGGAGAATTTGGGTGACGAGAGGCACTCTGTCCCTCTCCAACATGCCACTCAACAGACCGTTATGAACTAATACTGCACATGCTTCAGACTGACTTCTCTCAACTAAGAATGACATATTTTATGCACCCATATCATTGTATCGTAATCAACGCTCTCTCTCACACACTAAATGCACACATTAAGTGCATCCATGCTCACACAAACACACACACACACACAAACATACACACACACACACACACTCACACACACACACACACTCACATGCGCTCACACAGTCACATATGCACATACACGTACATACACAAACACCCAATAATGCATTCACTCTCCTGTATTTGAAAATCAGCATCCATGTTAATTATGCTAATTATGAACAGGTATGTTTGTGGATCAGTTCTGCCCTGTAGAGACCAATGTAGACAATGTTTAGGCTCTAAATCCTTCAGGTTTTTTTTGGCTGGCAAACAATACTGCTCTTCTGCTGATACAGGCAGTATGATGACCAGGTTCTTATGAGAATGATTGCAGTCAGTCTCATTTCAAACACCACTGTAAAAAGACTAAGAAAGTCAAGATTGTCCCTCTATGGTTTTTTGTTGTCGTTGTTGTTCTTCTTCTTCTTTGTGGATAGTTGTGCGGTAATGACACATTGAGATCTGGTTTGTGTCGCATGGCCATCTGCCCTCGTTACATTCGGATTGAAAAAGAGTCTCTCCAACAGCACCAAAGAGCTCAGACAGTGCCAGGCTTTGGGCTGCAAGGCAAGGAAGTCTTTGGGGACATGTGCTAATGGCATCCCATTGGAACCATCAGGCTACACTCTGTCCTCGTAGTTCCCCTCGCAGGCTTCGTAAAGTCAGTCCTCGTAGTTCCCTCGCAGGCTTCGTAAAGTCAGTGCGAGCAGTGGACAGTTGCAAATCATATTCTGATTTGGATCAGGTCCCCTGATGATGCTACGCAGGGGGCGTTTGATAAGTCTGATCTGGTGACTGGAATGACTGTCGATCGTGTGCTTCTGGATGTTGATGAACCGTCTCGATCGGAGCTTACGTCTGAGGTGTGATGCTGCGGTCAGTTATGTCTGTTAGAATGGGATTCCATGCTGATTCAGGCAGGTCTGTTGGAATGGCATGCAAGGCTGGTTCAGATGTAGTGCAGACAGGGCAGAGGGTGGGGCTGTTGGTCTGTGTGGAGGGACGTCCGTGTTGTTTACTCCTCCGCATGGTAGGACATCTGCTTCTCATACAAGCTGAGAACGTGATGAACAAACTGGTACTGCTCTGCTGTCTGGATCATCCCACCCCTGGAAGCGGAACAGTTGGCTTCAGTTAGATGGACAAAATGGAGGAGAATGTTCATTCATTAACATACACTTTAGTCATGTTCTGTCAAAAAAAAAAAAACGGATTGATGCTGAAACTATGGTGTAATTGTGATGCATGTCATGCCACAAGTGTGGGCTTTTATTTCACCTGTCTAGGCGAAGCTGGCTGGTGGTTTTGAGGATGTCCACCACTCCTTCATTTATCAGCTGTTTGCAAAGGATGCTTGTGGCAATGAAACAGCCTGTGCGGCCAATGCCAGCACTGTGGATCCCACGGGCAGATAAACAAACCAACAAACATGCAGAGAAAAAAACAACACATTCATGATTTAGATTGTGATCTAGAGTTGCCAGCATATTCTAAATGATTCTAATTCGAAAATTATCCACAAAATCATTTAGAACAGAACAAGTAGACAATTGCTTTTGGATAGAACCATAAGCAAAGACACAGCAAATCCTGCCTCCATCCTGCCTTAAGGGAACATTTTGTTTTTGACCAAACAGCACACCAAAAGGTCATCCAACAGAGGCTTGAGGGTGGAAGGGGGTGAGCTGGTGAAGGGGAGCTGTGAGGGCAGCGAGATCTGCAGGAGGTCCTGGAACGCCTGACAGCATTGGCACAAAGACCCTGCAGCTGACTTTTAAAGCCCTCCTCCAACACATGAAAAAAACAACTGTAAGCCTCCATGAGACAGCAGGACACTCATGGTGTGTGGGAAAAAGGAACCATTTGGGTTCATAAGGTTTTGTCTGGAAATATACAGCAGTTTTATTTTGATGTGCATACCATTATGTTGTATATACAATGAACATTTCATGAATATACAATGAATATTACAGAATATTGGAAATGTATTAAATGTTGTGTCAGCCATAATTCAAACGTGTCCTTATACCTGTCAATAAAAGAGTATAGGAAAGGTGAAAAATAGTGCAAGTGAAAGGTGATAAATTATTGTTGGTGCTCCAAATATATACTGTATGTAGAACAACAGGACTGGTTTAGCCGTCTGGAATCGACCAGAAAGTTTTCCACGTGGACAGAGAAACACAGAAATTGTGCCCTGGTAAATTAATTATTAGGCTGAAAGGCCCGTGTTTTAGATTTTTTAATCAAACTGAAGCAGGCAGAACAGACTAATGTTTTTTTCTTCTCATTTTAGTCTGTGTGAATTTACCTGGATTTCTTGTTTTTTAGTTTTTGTGTCTAGCTTGATCATTTGACTTACCCCTGTAGGATCATTTGAAAGGAATGTATCACTTATTGTTATGTATAGGTGAGGGTTGTGGACATATGAGCATTGTGTGAGAGAATGGCAGAGTTTGCCTAAAAAACTTTGAATGAAATGTGTGTTTCAGGCAAACACATTCAACAGAACTATGGGAAACCATCAAGCTAATAGGTTACGCATTACCATTAATTCTGCATGACAGCATTTTTAGGCCTGCACTAATTTTTGGGTCTGACACGTCATTCCTGTCACAAGTGTCTGCTTTTATCTTATCTTTAATCCCGTATGTGTACAGAAACGTGTACTTAGGGGCTTCATGACCAAAAGTGTGCTCTGTGCCAAAGGCATGTGTTCTTATACCCTGCCGCAAGAGTGTCAACATTTATGTAAGCTCACCAACCTCTGCACAGAATCTGTTTCTTTGGCTCTGTAAAAGCAAATACTAAAATTCTATGTTGGGTAGGCTCAGCCTGTTGGGCTATAGCTAGGTGGCAAGTTGATCTCTAAATCCTTACTGAAGCAAGACCAGAGGTTGAGAGAGAAAGGAGAACCAACTCAAACACGCAGAGTTGGGATTGGGATCTATGGGTGTGGAGATCACCCCAAAAGGCTCCTGTGCCCTGGCCCTTACACAGCTGCCTTCATCAGGTGAGTCAACCAAGGCCGCTCCTGCCCCGGGGCCATCTTCGATGGCACATTTCATCTGTGTCAAAGCCTCTCCACACCCCAGAGTTAAAGCACGGTCCGCTGAGTGACCTCGGGCCGTGGGCTGATTTGTAATCATGGCTCTGGGAAGGCAAACAGAGCTGGGAAGATGCTGGAGATAATGTTTTTTGACAGGTATTTTCCGAGTGAAAGCCCCTTGTTGGTTTCCTCCCCAAGGACTATAGAGGAGATGTGAAAAGAATTCACAACATAGCAGAAGTTGTGTTGCGTTGTGTTGTGAAAGGTTTTTTAGTTGAAATAATGTGATACAGCAGCAATAAGCAATCTTGACTACTCCATCTGATACTGGTATGTAAACAGCAGTGTGCCAATCAATGCAGCTAATTAGAGGCTATTACAATTTTTTCTTGTTCTATTTTTTTCTATTCTTGGATGGAATTTTTTCATTTCTTCAGGAATGTCCACCTGAAGTCCTTCCATGAGTTCATATCCTCCATTCTACTTTCTTCACTGTTCAAACAAAATGAAATAACAGATGAGAGAATGTAATAAGCTTGGAGTACCTGCAGTGGACGATGACTGGGCCACTTCCCATGGGAGCCTCTTGCCGTGCCTCCTCTACTTCCTGGACCAGTTCAAGAAGAGGCGGGGCTTTGTCTGGTGTCTTCTGGTCAGGCCATGAGGTGTACCAGTACTGCCTGAGGCTGCGCTCCTCTTCCTCACACTGCAAGTCACACACACGGCATTTCAGGACGTATGGAAATCAACACACCCTAATTGGTCACGAATGCTCTGCTACATACAGAATCAAAACTCTGTTACCCTTCATGCAGAAATTTGCATGCAAACTAGTGGGTTTCAAAATGTGCCCACCAAATATAAATATAATAAAAAACAGGACAACATCCTCCTTGCCCCTGAAGCAAACTGTGTCCTTCTGTAACCCAAATACATATTTTATATGGCCCCACTGCGCAAGCCACTGTACCTGCACAGTCTTACAGTTGTATCGGTAGCTAAAATGTAAGAAACACTGGCCCTCTGAACAGAATATAGTTATTTTCAGCCACCAGAATTTCTTTATTTATGTTTGACACTGTGTTGCTAAGGATATTAGTTGCCATGACAGCAATGCGTCCAGAGCAAGACAGCTAGTAAATGCATGATTGGGATGACATACAAAATATTCTTCCCCCCTCCCTCAGAAATTCAGAAAATGTGCCAAGTTTTTAGAGAATGTGCACACATGTATACACACATAGACAGACAGACAGAACACACACACACATACACACACACACACACACACACACACACACACACACACATGCATATACACAATACAGTCACCTTCAGAGCAAAGATCCGAAGGCTGTAGTCGTCCGCCTGGATGACCTGTTTTACTGTGATTTCAATCCCCTCACAAGTCACAGTGTCCTCTGGCCAGTACTCTGTGCACTTCTGCATGGTGACAGAGTCAGACAAATGCAGCCTTCACATATCACATGACGTAACAACAAAAGCTGAGCCACAAGACGTGTTTGCCGTGGCATCAGTTCCAATACAACATGGCTCATTTACTGTGGGTATATTTCCATGTGTACTGAGAAGACAAAGAGACAGAATTTATGTTTGTGTTTATACTTAATAATCTGTGTTATTTGTATGCTATTTGTGTGCATGATGTGTCTATGTGTATACAGTATGGTGCCGGAGAGTATGTGGCCTGGTTTAGCCTGACCTCATTCTTCTCCTCAATGTTGGTGATCATCACAACGATGGGTGAGCACTCCTGCCACACCATCCTCCAGAAGTCCCCAACCGTGTTGACCGTCGGGCCCTGGGTGGCGATGTAGGCCCTCTCCTCTCCCCCGTAGCCCTGCCACACACCCCCACAGTCAGCCCTCATTCACCCAGCATAGCCCCGAGCACACACAGCTGGATCCCCATCAGTCCAGAACATCAGTCAGGGCTGAAGCACTTAAGCAACTGGTTGCCACCAGGTTGCATGCAATTTAACAGAATGCATTTGAAGTATATGATGTAGTTATGTACATCATTGTAGACTTACAAATCATACAGTCATATGCAACAATGGTATATGTATGTTTCAATGTATAACCTGACTTGAAGTTTAGTAGATTGAGCACAGAACAAACTAAATAAGAGACTGAACACAGCACAAGCTGTTCGGGGAGAGAAAGCGATTATGTCATTTTATAGCATTCAGGGTGCATTGCATGGACTCAATAAGCAAGAGACCACTCACCCGCAGGTAATTGGCATTGATGTAAGTGCTGAGGAAGTCGTCTTCGTCCATGGCTTTAAGGCAGACTCTGCTGTGTGAGTCTGAAACACAAGAGTGCGCTGCCTTAGCTAGGGTTTACCAGAGCTCACATCTCCCATCTGTTTACCTGGGAACTTGCCAAACACACTAAGTCGTTTATTGCGGAACTGTGTGCTGTAAATATAATAACTGGAAATACTGTTCTGGAAACAAACTGACTCAAATCAAATTGCTGTAGCACAAAAGTGTTCCCTTTGTTCTGATTCTCCACATATTCTCCTCCCAGATGTTCTCCACATATTCTCCTCCCAGATTCTCCAACGCATTATGTATAATTTTACGCATATCACTCTAACATTTGGTGTTAATGAAGAGACGTCTTGCAGCCTGGTTTCTGTGTAAGTGCTATCATCTTAAAATAATTAACAAATTCATGTGCAGCAACACTTACTGGGAAGAATGGTCTTGTATCGATTTTTCCGTACTACACCAGGAATGCTGTATTCCTTTGGGTCCACAAAATTCATTGGAGTCTCCTGTTAAGATATTGTAACACAAATACTGTATGTGCCACATGCATTGTCAACATGGATCTACGTATCATAGCCCATAATATGCCCTATGCTTTATACCACTACAGTATGAACTTCAAACAACAGATTGGCGATAGCTTTTAAGTCTGTGCTACAGAGTGCAATACTGCAACCCCGTAGTTCCACTGGTGGAGTGTGGTGTCGACTGTGTTAAACTTATAGGTTAAACTTCCTGTGCATCACTGACAAAAACACATATATAACTGTTCTATCAGTAGCCCTGGCTGACAGCATCTACCAAATGATCTAAATAGAAATGTAGTACACTTCTATTCTCAGGAGCACGCATTTAAATATATAATGAGAAAAGAGAAAATAAAAGAGTCCAGTCTCAACCAGGTCACAAGATCTAGGTTAATGTGCGCGCAGGACATGTATGTGGTGTCGGTCACATGAGTGGACTTACATAGAACTCAGCCTGCAGTGTTGCCTCATCCAGGGCCCTGGCATGCAGCTCGGCTGGTGTCAGCACGTTGGAGGCCTTATGCAGGTACTCCTTGGTAGTCTGGTCCCGCGGAGACAGCAGGGCCCCATAAGGCTCCGTGGTGCCAGGGGTGCACATGTCCAACGTCAGCGACACATTGGAGCCTCGTCTGTCACAGAGAGAGGAGAGTCTCACTCTGACAGCAAAACACATGCTGCGCAACTGCATTCATGGCACAAATAATTTGATACATAAGGATGACATGTTAACCCTGCTTGAAGATACATTTAATGCGTTTGATAACACGTTTTTATGCTTCCTCTTTCTTTGTGACTCAACTGGTTGAGATTTAGTTCTGAGTGAACCAGAGGGAATGCTGATATTGCCTGATATGAAACAGCAACTTTATTAAGGACACAACAGACCTGTTTAGGGTCTTTAGGAAATTATTAAACAAGTGGGACAACATTTAATTTAGTCAATTTAGTCCGTGTGTCTCACCTTTCTTGAATGCCCACAGATTTGACACACAGAGTGCCGCCGGGGTCAGAATCGGCCTTCATGTCCATGAAGCAGTCAAACACAGGCGTCTCAGGCACAGGATCCAGGTCAAAGAAGTCCCCCGTCTTGGCATCCGTCCACTCGGAGTAGGTGAAGGAGGGCTGGCGACTCATGGATTGGCGCCGGTCGTCGGGGAAGGCGGGACGGGGTCCAGGCACCAGCATCCGGATGCAGAAGAGAGTCTGTCGGATGGGAGAGACAGTGATGGAACACGGCATCATGTCTGAGAGTTGGGGATGGAGCAGCAGACTATCTGCAGCAAAACTGACAGTAAACAAACTGACTGAGGATAGTGCTAGATTCGCCTTCACTTTCAGCAGTGCATCCAAGGCTTGTTCTTCTAATCCACAGAAATACAAAATGGCTTAAATTCTCATGGTTCTGAATCAGGTGCTGACCTTAGCCGTTAAACACAAATGTGAGATGAATACAGACTCACCCCAGTGCCAAGGATCACAACGCCAAGGAAGAGAGTGGCCAGCAGGGGGCATAAAGTCTCCACCCTCCAGATCTCCACCTGCGATGGACCCACAGTAAACAATGACAGCAACAACCTGGGAAACTCCAAACACTGCCATCTTCACCTACAGAGCTCTGGAAGCTGTTGTATTGTGCTGTATGCCACACAATAAAAAACATACACTACTGCCACTGCTAATGATTAATTTATGTTTGCCTCAATACAAATGGTTGGGTAACATTCTTCTGTCACCATGGAAACCCACGGACCTGTTCCTGGGCTGATCCCTCCTGGTCTGTGGATGAGAGCAGGTACTGCAGGAGATCCAGCACTTTATGAGCTGCTGGGAACGCTGGGTAGCCATTCAGCATGTACAAGACCCACACTCCCTGCAGGGCACAAACCACACACATCGCCTATTTGCACACACTTTTTAAATGTACACATAGCTTACATTAACCCATATTCGAAATAATACATGTATTCCACATGTTGTACACCGCAAAGTGGGACACAGGACAAACAAAGAACAGTGTTCCATTTTTCAGAAGTCGTACTGGTTTATCATTGTCAGTGATCAAACTACGGTACTCTACCATGATCGGATACAAATAAATTAGACTTCACAAACATAACAGCTGAATGTTTTAAATGCATATCTATAACTCTATGGCCACTGGAGATTGCTGATTCTCACCAGTATCTGTGAAACGGCATAGATGCTGAGGAAGGCCCCGGCCGCCAGTCCTGCCCTCCAGGCCCGGTCCCACACAGACCCTCCGGCCTCCTCCACGGGGTCGGGGGTGCCGGTGGTCTCACTCTCCTGGTCCTTATCTGTGTCGTCTGCCGTGGGCAGCGCCCTCGTGCTATTCTGGGTCATCCTTGGAGTCAGTCAAACACCTGTTGTGTGGAATCCAAGAAAACCCACAGACATAAAGACCTGTGATGCTGATGCATGTTGTTATTCTCAACAGCATGGATATCAGTTTAATAAGTGAATAAGAATGTTGCATTAAAATGCATTAAAACATAAAAAAATGGCCTTTCACATAAGAAGAGCATGAACATTGACATTTTAGAAGATTTCATTTCATTAAGATAAATGTGCATATACATCTGCTAAGAGTATACAATTCACCTGCCACTTTTAAGTCATAAAGTCATACTTAACATATTGATCACAGAAGCATACTGATCCCTAAACTCTGATTTTATGTACTCTAAAAAGTATCCTCCCAAGATTGATTCTCCACGACTTGTAATTGATATCACAACTATACTTGCACAAAAAGATTGATTCGCCACCGCGACAACTTCACCACACACTACACACCAGGTATATAGAAATTCCGCCAGCAAAGGAAAGGGAATAAAAAAATCGCAACCTGATGGTTGCTCTCATTGGCAGAGGTATAGGGAGAGTCACCTAGCTCCCTCGGTCACGAAGCGCTCTGTTGTCGTCACGGCCGCACTACTGCCGCTTGGACTGAGGCAGGCTTCACATCGTGATTGGCCCTCCGGTGCTCTGCAGGCAGCCTGGGCCATCAGGTGGGCACCAGTCTGTTACAGCCACAGGCCTCTTTGTGTGCGACTGTGTGTGTGTGCGTGTGTGTGCGTGTGTGTGTGTGTGTGTGTGTCTGTGTGTGTGTGCGTGTGTGTGTGTGTGTGTGTGATGAGTCACTCCCCCCAGCAGCACGTGGCCTTTCCAAGGGAAACACTTACTCATCTCCCACCCCCACTTTTTGCTACCTCTCTCTCTCTCTCCATTTTCCCTTTCCTTCCATCTCTCCCATTCTTCTCTCCTCTTTGTTAATGAATATTATTTATTCCCCCATTCTTTCTCTCTCTCCGGAAATTGAGAGGGGCAGAGACATCCATTAATGAGTCCAGCTGGCGGCTCTTGAGTGTTGTGTCTCCTTGCATCCTTTGTGCTAAGATT
Source organism: Clupea harengus (assembly GCF_900700415.2). Lineage (NCBI taxonomy): Eukaryota > Metazoa > Chordata > Actinopteri > Clupeiformes > Clupeidae > Clupea > Clupea harengus. The sequence goes on from NC_045157.1 coordinate 20,531,944, forward strand.
GGCCCCTATTGTACAGACCTGACTCTCAGAAAGACCCCCCTCCCTTTCTGGACCCCCCACCCACACACTTACACACACACACACACACACTCACATACACACTCCCAAAGTTGGCTTTCATCATGCCCACGCATAATTATCTCCTCCCACTTTTTCAATCAGGGTCCTATTCACACCCCAACACTGTCCTCGCCATTTGTCCTATCCTCTTTATCTGTATCTGTATGTGTTCATGTGTTATGTCAGTGAACAGCGGATGATTTTAAAGTGTTGCTGATAATAGCTGCCTATACAAAGGACTTATCCTGCAACCGTTATGTGGCACACACTCACCTTTGGGAAAGACAGTGAGAGCAGAGCAGGTTGGAGATCACATGACAGATATGTAGACCTGGTCTTGAAGGGCCTGGTTTGCTCTGTGACTGTAAACCAGTTCTGAGGAGAGAGGGAGAGAAGACTAAGAGATATAGCTTAACATTTGCACTTGGTCCGAACCAGAACAGACACCTAAAGAAAAAATATGCTTGAGGCCAGATTCACAGTTCATTCAGAACTGTCCTGTATGTATAAAAACATCAAAGATATTTGTTGCTCCCAAGGTTTTTTTCGTCACAATTCTCTCTCTCCTCTCACAGCTCTGCCTATCTACTTAATGTTAACACTCATAACAATGATAAAAGAAAACAGAGGAACAATCCAAAAACAACCGTAGTCAACCTAAATCATCCAGGGTCAACACTGGAGTCCGCCACTTTTGTGATTTCTCAGAGTGATACTAAATGTCACAGAGGATGGGTAATCACCTCACTGGTTCCGTGCAACCTGGCTACATTTAGCACCTTTGGTTATCTTCCACTGTGCAAACAGTGGCATTGATCAGGGAAGTCTCCAGAAGTGATCAGATGGTTGAGGAGGAGGTTACACTCTGTTTCGCTGGACATTTACAACAAAACAAGGACCCATGGGCCTCGGGGCCCATTTCATTTCCAATCCTTCAAACAATAGACTGTGACCACTGGACAAGCTCCCTCACACTCTATGGCTCTTTTTCCCTCTGTCTCTTTCTCTTTAACCAAACCACTTTCTCCCCCTCGTTCCTCTCTTTCCCTCTCTCTGTGTGAAGGTGGTTTGAAGTGATGACGCGATTGAGCCTGGCGTTCAGGTAACCAGGGAAACGGACACACTTGCCTGCAAACACAGGCATATAGAACAGCTGAACATTCAGATCGCATTCGACCACCGCTCTTTTTTTTGTGGGAATAAAGAGTGGAGTCGTGGTGGCATTAGAAAGAGGGGTTGTGGAAACATGGAGAGGGGAGCTCTCGGGGGGGAAAAACTGCCAGGTCATGGTTTCACAAGGAATATGATGTAACAAATAAAATGTAACAGACGGTGGTTTTACAATAACGGAAAGGCAAAAAATCTCTTGTGATTGCATTGCATTGTTACTGCAGCCATCTCCTGGTTTATTTAAAGTATTTGTGAGGTATCTCGTTTGCAAGGTTGAGATAGAAAATTAGGAAATATGGTATACGGTATACAGTACGTATCAAATAAAGTGTACACATTTCATAAATGCTGTATAATCTCTCACTCTTTTGGAAACACACACTTGTACACTACATGTTATTTTCACCAGAAACAGACGTAGTGTTGTATTGTTTAACCATAATCCTTTCAAACTGAACTCCATTTGATGAGTGATTTTTCTAAATATCCATCATCACAAATGTAGAGTGTAATTGCTCCTGAAGAGCTTTATTTACCCCATCATTTGATGTTATGTAAGCCATTAGATCCATCATTATCTGAATGACTGGAAAATAACTATGCGAGGCCACAACAATAACAAATAAAAAAATAAAACACCTCAGAACACTGTGTATACATATCTCACTGCAGAATTAGTCCGAACAGACACAGTTAGCTGTTAACAGAGATAATAGGGATTAATTATAATAAGGACTTGGCTATTAGTTGGCTGTTTTGTGTTTTTCAAGCCATTTCCACAGGTTCTCCAGAGGCCAGTTGTTGGTTTAGTGCCGGGAAGCTAAATAAGAGAAGGCAGGAGCAGAGTGGAGCAGAGCGGAGCAGAGCTGGTTCCCATAAGGGCCCAGTCCAGAGCCAGAGCAGGCAACAGACCCCGGGGCAGCAGGCAAACACAAAGCAGGCCCTGCCTGGCATCTATGCACATGCGCGCACATTCATACACAAACACACACACACATACACACACACACACACACACACACACACACACACACACACACACACAAACAAACACTGACACCTCGCACACACCACAAACACACACATATTAACTCATAATGTTTTGACGCACACACTCACACACACACAATCACACAAAGACATACACTGGTACACTCTCTCCATCCCACACAAAAAGCAAACCATTGCCCTAAAACAGGCTTAAACACATACACTCACAGAGAGAGGCAGATAGAGAGAGAGGCAGAGAGAGAGACAGAGAGAGAGAGAGAGAGAGAGAGAGAAAAGAGAAGAGGAGGGGGGATGATGGGGAGGGAGATGAGGAAAAGAGACAAGAAGCAGAGTTTGGAAAAGAGAGATATGAAGCCAGAGAGACAGAGCACTAGACGAATGCTTTGCTCTGCTTGCAAACCCAGGCTCCTTGAGGTTAACTGCTTGTTAAAAATCAATTTCTCCAAACGCATGCAGCTCAACCAGCTCCCCGCCTGAGGTCCAGGCAAATGTGTACACACAAAACTCTGCTCCACTGGGGAGCCAGTGCGGTCTTCGGCACACAGTGGACGTAATTCTGCGTGCGAATTATGGCCGACTAAAAAGCTGAATAATAAGCTTTACATCTGGTTCATGAATTATGGATCTGGATTTGTTGATGAACGCTTGCCTTTATCGGGTGAATACATCAGCTGTTGTTTTGGCAGCTCCACATTCATTATAAATGACCAACGAGCAACAATGTCTTTGTAATCATGATATCCAGGTGCTGAACAACCTCTTGAAAAACTAAAACCAAAGGAGCTGGTAAAAACTGCAAATTGTTATTCAAACGAGAAAATAACATCACCAACACTAATATTCTAGGGATCTCTCCTTGCCTCATGTAGAGAGCTATAGCTGTGTTCTTCTCAGCGGAGAGGAGTATGAATCAGAAACAGCTATCCCACACACTCATCTCAAAGCTTCTTCCAACAAAAACACTGTAATGTGCCTAAGCAGTTGGTTTCTCTTGTGGGCTAGCCAGAAACACTGTGGCACTTTTTTTTTGTCAGTGCGAACATGGTGCCTCCACACTTAAGCGATGATCAGTTCTCCGTCCCTCGTTTTAACGTCCCCATATAGCTCTGCCTGCCACGGCACTGTATATGCTGGAAATACACCCAAGGCCCCAACAGCACAGAAGGTGCCGGGGCGTGCAGAAATTGTACCAGCTCACTGCTCTCATTACTGTCCTACTGTTTACATACCACTGGTCTTTAAAAACAAGCAGACACCACACAGTGATTAACGCTGTTGTACAGTGTTTGTATGGGCTTTGATAGCTGGGATTTCACTTTATTCCACTGAAAGCATAACACATGAGCAAAAGCCCAGAGACAAATAGGTGACAACAATGTGTCAACTATTGTGTCAAACTGACAAAACAAAACTGTTGCGCTTACACAAAATTGCAAACTAAAGTTCAGTCGGCCAGAGTAAACTGTGTACGGTAAACTGTAAGGAGTAAAACTCACAGCTCATCTTATGGCATATTTCTGCCTACACTAATATCCACAGCTCCCTCTTAGGATGTCCAGTGAATTGGGTTTAATGTTAAAACCATAGCAGTAAGTGTCAAGAGGCAGGTTGTCTAACCAGTCTACATGTATTTTTCATTAGTTTAAACCCTGTCAGTGCCCCAGCAGAGTATGCTCAATAACCTAAACATAATATGGATCAACTCATTTTAGAAAGACAACAAAGCCCTGGGGTCACTAGTAATTACTCTAAAAAAATTAAATTCCAAAAAAACAACAAAACCTAAAATAACAACAACAAACACTATCACTTTGATGCCAACGATAAATTGAAACAACTTTTGGTGACTGCAAGGCACCTATACAGATAACTCATGTTCCCTATGCACTACCAATGGCCTGTTTACATGCAAGCTCGTTTGAGGAGCTTGTTTAAAGAAGGCAGTGTGTCGTGCATTATGGAATTATGTTTTCATGACAGCTGACTCAAATCTGCATGGATGCCCTCTTTGCCACCCAAGCTCTCTCTCTCTCTCTCTCTCTCTCTCTCTCTCTGTCCCTGAGTGATCCTCTCACACATTATCATCTACTGGAGGGCAACCCCAGACTACAGTATGAGGACACTGTTTCATTTTTACATAATATCACACACAGTCCCTGATATGCCATGATGGTGAGAAGCGACCTCTCTTAATATCGCAGTTAGGTTGAAAATGTCTGAATGAAACCCAGTGGGTTCCCAATGGCTGAACATAGGATAAGCCTGCAGTCCAGTGCTTAAAGCAATGAGTAAATTGAGCTTGACTCAGTCTCCTGGTGGATGAAGAATGACATTGATTTGTAGGAGGTCCGGTTTGTTTACCGCTGATGGAAATGTATGACATGAGGCTCCATTGCATCTTTTCGTTACCCTGTATGTCATCAGTCACACAGAGGGGAAAAAACTGTTATTTTTCTCTTTTTCCACTTCTGGGAGGCTCATATTTTGAAGTGGTCAGGAGATTTTCATCTCAGATTACGATGCCACGTGTGAAAACGTGCTGATCTGAATCAATGGGGTCTGCAATGATGGAGACTGTATATCTGTTTTCAGGGGGAAGGGAAGCATGCAGCACATCACTGAACAAACCACAGTAAAGCACTGCATCATGTGGACATGTTCCACTACCAATACAACATGCACATTCCCCCATACATTCTGTGTTTATTCTATAAACACTGTGTCTCTGTAAACATTTCTCCTAAATAGAGGCACACATTTAAAAAAAAAAAATCTGATTTTTGGTGACATTGACATTCTCCACAGATTTCTCTCAATTACATAACACATGCTGACCTCACAGATCTAAAAGGCAATGGACCATGTCCTTTCATCTGACTGCCAAATGGTGTACTCCTCTAATGTGTGTGTGTGTACAGTTTCTATACATGAGTGTTTGTGCATACAAGAAGGAGGAAAGAGAGAAAGAAAGAGAGAGAGAGAGAGAGAGAGAGAGAGAGGACAGGTTGCCCTGGCAATAAAATGGGCTCTTGTTAAGCATAGTACCATATGCTAAGCCCAACAACATTTCCCACAGTAGGAAAGACACTCTGATGAAAAACATTGCTATTGTATATGGGGGTATAATGCACTGAAAGCTTGACTGACAATCCATGTATTTATACTGCACTCATGTACATGTAAATATTGACATTACCTACACACCTGTAAACACATGTGTTGATATCTAGTAAATATCTATGAAAATTGTAACTGAGTTAACTGTGCATATCACACAACTGAAGAAATACACAGTGCATACACACACACACATACGTACACACTCCCACTTCCCAATGAATAAGGCATGAAGATCATTGACTTGCTTTGCTCATTGAAGATGTGCCGTTTGATAAGCATCCACACACATTCACAGAAAAGCATCCATGCAGACTGAACCAAACGCCTGTTAACAAAGACAATGCAAGAAAAAAGACAGACAACAAGTGAGTGAGAGGGAAAGACCAAAGGGCTAGAGGGAGAGAGAGAAAAAGAGAAAGAGAAAGAGAGATGTGTGAAGGGACACATGCATCAACACTCTCTCTTACCTATCGGCTGGGAGTAGATGGAGAGAATGAGAGCGACGGGTCATGTAGCATCATTTATATTCACATCACAGAGAGCGGCGGAGCAGTGCGGAGGACGAGAAGAGAAGAGGGGGAAGAGAAGAGAGGAGAGGAGGAGAGGAGGAGAGAAAAGGAAGGTAGCGCTGGAAGATCAGGCGGGAGATGATGCCACCGAAACAGAGGCAAAGCGTTCTCTCTCTCCCTCTCTCTCTCTCTCTCTCTCTCTCACGCTCTCTCTCTCTCTCCCCACTATCTCTCTCTCCCCACTCCACTCTGTGCGCCAGACAGACCCCCTCCCCCTCAACTCAATGCTCTGCCTACTAATAGGATAGAGAGAGGAGTCTGATGTTGCTTACTATCTCTCTCTCTCTCTCTCTCTATCTCTCTGTATTTATTTCTCTCAATCTTTCGAACTCTATCTTTCCCTATTTGTTACTATTTCTTTCTTTTCTGACAAGGCTGTAGGCAGGTACTGCTGCTGTGCCTCTGGCATTGGTGTCTTTATTTCTTTGTTTGCTGGATTGGGTAGAACTGCAGACTGTTTAGGTAGCTAGGTGTCTGTTCTGTAGCCTTGGCAACGGAGTGGAGGGAAGAGGAGGAACAGAGAGGGAGGGAGAGAGAGAGAGAAAGAGAGAGGGAAAAGAGGGAGAAGGGGAGGGGTGAAAGTGTATGTAGAGGATGAACAGATATCACGATTGAACATCTCTAAGCAATCTCACCCAGTCATAATGTTACCCTGCCTGGCGACATGACAGTGCTGCAGTCTGAACTGCTGGCTTCTCCTATTACATTCCCCAGTGTGGGTCATCACAGTCTTCATACACTCTCTCACTCTCTCTCTCTCTCTCTCTCTGATACATGCACACACACACACACACACACACACACACACACACACACACACACACACACACACACACACACACACACACACACACACACACACACACACACACACACACACACACACAGATACAGATCACACACACACACACACACACACACACTCACACAGATACAGATACAGATCACACTCACACACACACACACACACACACACAAGAAGCAAAATATGTAGGCGTACAGATAGTCACACACTATATGTGTAAAGAGTTAAAAATGCAAAAATGTACATTCATGGGAGCACACACACAATCCTTTATCCAGACACACACTCACACACTCACATGCATATCTGCCTCTAGTTGCCTGGCACTTCTCTGTCTTTGCTTCTGCACATGCAAAGTGAAAGAGCCCACCCACTCTCCTGCAGTGTGTATGCAGTCTCCCTCCTCTACCCCTTATCTGCGATCTCTGCCGCCCTTCATCCCAGTCACCTGCGAAGCAAACACACACAGAGATGAGGGGAGCATGAATGGGAATGCGCATGAATGCAGTGAGGCAGCAAACAGGTGCTCAGGGGAGCCGTTCCATTAAGGCATCTGTCTCAGCCAGCCAGCACAAAAACAGCACAAGCCTAAGGTGATTATTTTGCCTTTTGGGTCACACACCAGCCTGTGCACTATATATATATAGACTCATAATGAGATTAACCATAATAAGTATTTCATTATGAAAGACAAAGTCACTTTAGAACAAAGTTACCTCCATGTTCAGTGAGAGCACTTGCCTTCTCGGCAGTATGCAGACATCAGTTCTTCCCGGAGGCTTCGCCCTCATGTAACAATTTCAATGGGTCTCACTAGCGGAAAATAATTCCTGGTATTTATTCAACAAGAAGAACAAAAAAACACTGATGTGCACATCAAGCTACACCTCATATAAAAGCACTGAGAAACAGAGTTGTTTTCAACGCCATCTAGTGTCAAAAAATGGTTACATTAGGCCATCTACTGACTACATGGTACTCATCACAAGGGCGATAAACAATCTAGCCTGGCAATAATGGAGAAGTGGATGACTATGTATTGTGAAAAAATTAACTCCATATCGCACCTGACACATGAAAACTCATATCCTAACCAGGCACAGCAAAAGTGCAAGAGCACTTAAGGAACAAAATAAAGGAACTTCAACAGATGCCTGTACAGCTCATCTCAGTGGAAAAAGGAGAACTGGGCTTTGAAATCTTAATTTGAATAACAAACTCGTTTTAAAAGACTTGTAACCAGTCAGTTTCACTTGCTTCATAATCGAGAGAAAATGTCCCCATCCCTGGCCTAAATCCACGCCTTTTATCCCCAGCCCAATTTAAAAAAGAGTGAGAGCTCAGTTTCCTTAGTGCAAGAGCCTGAAGGGGAGGGTGATATTTGGTTTAGGAGCTTTGTTGTTTACAGTATGAGTGGCCTTGTGAGCCTAACTTGGGGGGGGGGGGGGGGGAGAGATAGCAAACTCTAATTGCTGTCCCACCCAAACTCCAGAGACTCTCAGCTGTGGCAGGCACAGTTCTTCAGCAGTTCATATCAGACCTGATACAATGTGAGACTGGGTCATTCCGAGGAGACTGTCAGTTGTCTCATAACTAATTCTGGCTTGAATATCAGAAAGCCACAGAAAGGCACAGAGAGCGTAAGGTGAGTCATAGAGAGAAAGGCCAGAGAATAGAAAAAAGAAAAGAAAAAGACGAGCTGCGTATTATGATTACTCGTCTACTCATGTTGTAGTCTCACACACTCAAAGTCACAGATTCACTGTGGGTGTCACATATTATTATTATACAGCGTGTTTATTTGTAAAGGGCGACAACAAGGAAGAGGAACCATGCCAAACACTTTGTGGTTATCTCAGTTGAGGCAAGTAAAGTGTTGGAGGCAGTTAAGTGAGAGGCGCAGCAGAGTAGCAAGAGTGGAAATGTATCGTCTTCCCCTTGTTGTCAAATACATTTATTTACAGTTTTTACAGTGAGCATTCCACCTTAACTAGCACTCTCGAATGCAGAACTTTCCCCGACTGAATTGGAAATGACCAAATAGGGTGAACAGAGAAAAATGGGCTACACTCACTAACATGCCACATTCAAAGACAAAAACTTGTTGAAACCACATGTTGATGATGGCCATTAGCTACTGTAGGACGGTGGATTACTGTGGTGTTTTCAGGTTCATTGAGAAATGAGTGGTGAGGTGAGCTAACGTGAGTTAACTTCACTCTTAATCTGAATGATCAGACACTGTTGCTCTCAGACATTAGGAGCATACTGTCATCACTCATGTTAACCAAAGTGTATCTGTTTGTCTGCATGTGGAGATAGACTGGGGGAGTTGAAAGCACCGGAAGTTCTAATCAGAAGCACAGCAAGAAGCATATATCGCTTGTGGTGTTTTACAAGACAATGGCAATCTTTGAGGGGACATTTTGAGGGCTTAGTCTGGCTGAAAAGCTCTTTGCCAACTCCTTTCTGCTCTCCTGGTTGTAAAACTCACCAAAGAAATTGTACTGTCTCATATATAGAAACATCTAGAGTAAATGTTTTGTTTTGTTGTTTTGCATAGGTTATGGTTAAGAGAAAGTGCACAATTCTGACATCCTTTACATTAGCCAAAATGGACCATGAAGTATAGGTTTTTGCCATCTACCATCAAGGAACCACAGTTAGATGGGCATTTCTGAACACTTTCATACAATTCTTAAATTTCCAGTAAAAAGCCTACTTGTTTCTTTTAATACTCGCCTTATATCCCTAAAAATAAATAAAACACTATACAACTACAATGACAGTAGGCTACAGACAGTATATTAGGAGTAGGCTTTAAATTCTATTTACATGATAGCCTTTCTACAAAATAGGCATGTGTCTACAAAGTGACATAAGGGATTACATTGTCAATGTTTCAATTCCTTGAACAAAACACTTTCCACGTTACCACCACTGCCATCCTTAAGTAAACAAATAAAGTGTTGGCATGGTGACATTAAAGTTAAAAACAACTGTATGTATGCTGGATGAACAGGTCTTTATTTAATTTAGTCTAATATTGTAGAAGGTATCAAATCGTTCCGTTTTCCATGCCTCTTGTTGGGGGGTCATAAAGACACGGAAAGTTTGAGATACGGTGAAATGTATCTTTGTAGATTTAAATGGGTTAACAAATCTCTTGTGCTAAGCAGCCTGCGACCTTGAAGTGCTAAAGGGGCGGGCCACCGGCTTTCTGAAGTCCCTCAGTTTCAAAAGTTGGTGGTCATGTCATTAGTTTCCTCCAGTCTGCTCCACCCGAAAGTTTTCTGTTAACAATCCTGTGTCCTCTTGCGGGGAAATGATCACCTGAGTCACAGAGCTTCCAGTCTCATTCAGATTTTCGTATTAGAAGAGTTTCATTAGCTTCGAAGACACGGCAGGAGAAAATAAAGAGAAATCTGCGTCTGTCAGACATGGTCGGACAAACCGAGTAACTTGCATGACCAGTTATTGTCCTCAACAATGAGGCGTTTACAATTATTCGCCTGTGTGTTCTTGAAGGCTGTGATCTTACTGTGTGCCACTGTAAAGGTAAGTAATGAGCTTTTAAAATTAGTTTTGAGTTTTGAGACTCTCTGGTCAGTCTCTTTGCTAACGGCAGTCGCGGCTGTTGTTGTTGCTACAGGTAACTATATTGTATAGCAGCCTACTGTTGTGAACAAGTTAACTACAAATGTGAAGCCTTTCTGATGTCATGTTTTGTGCTGTGATCTTGATATCAACCTGTTCATTTACCTAGTTATATTAGAGGGTAGGCTTATATTAAAATCTCATATGGGGATCAGTCATTAGGCGTTGGCATCATATTTCATTTCTACATGTCAATGCACTGCAGCATCATTTATAGTCAACATATTACCTGTGCAACTTACCTGTTCAATTAAGTGTATATATATGTATGTATATCTAACGGCCGACCAGGGGCCACATAAGGGCAAGGGTGGGCCAGTGCCGCCCAGATTGACAGCTGGCCCATCCAGGGTGATTTTTCTGATAATCAATCCCCCTCTCTCACACATTTCCCCTTTCTTTGCTGAATCATTGTTGTATCACATTGCGTGGTCGGAAATAAATTGATACGCTCAGGCAGCTGTGTTCCCATTTCGGAACTTCCCACTTCCAAGTTGAGAGTGTTCACATAATGACAAGTAGACCATGGTATTGACAGACAGGCTCATGAATGCACCATAAAACTATAACAGCTATAACAGTTATTAGACAGCATATTTTCAAATGTAAATAGACTATTTGCTCACTGCTTTGTTTGTGCCGTGTGTTTGTTTGCATGCACATGCATTATGCTTTACACAATTGTCTGTTCAAATTCTGTAGCCTGGATAACAATAGATATTTTCCATGAAGTGAATTGTTAACCAGAAGTTCACCATATCTATGCAAATCTCTGGAGGTGGTGGTTTCATATCTTCATTGGGCTGAGAGGCCCTTTGGTGGGTTACGGTGAAGATGCATCATAACTCCTGAAGTTGAGGTGGTACTGCACACCCAAATCTGTCAGACCTGGTGTTGTCTAGTTTATACATTGTTTGGTTAGTGGTTTAGGTCGCTCACTGTAAAGGCATGGTCTACTTCATTGAAGATGAAAACTTCAATGAAGTAGACCATGTTGTGTGTTGGATGGCTTCTCATTTCGAGGTCAAGATGGGACCTATAGTCAGTCATATTGCCTTTAAAAATGCATACCTAATCTCTCTCAATCCAGACATGATGGAGAAATTCACTGAGTGAATTAGTGATGGCTCTTCTCACATACTACTCTAGTTTACCACCTGCAACATAGCTACAAACATGCTCGCTAATACAAAACCTCTCAATCAGACTTTTAAAAAAGTCTAGCAAGTGTGGTAGATGAGGACGGCATGCTTCTATTTCACTCCTACATATTTGCAGAATACGTTTGGGTAAACAGATGTCCTCACAGACATGACAACGTGTTGGAGTCCTACCAATTGTTTGGGGGACGTACAGGTATCTGATAGGTAAAGATTAGAAGACTGCCAGCATTCAACGTCACTGTCCCCAAATCCCCATTTAACCTCTGATGCTGACCTTTCAATCTGTAACAAGCACCCATATCTATGACACCTCTGTCACTGCAGGACAGAGAGTTGACACGCAATAGCATGGCTTGTGATGTGCACAAACGAAGTACATAGCAGGGAATCCACCATTAATCTAGTTTTAACATTAAAGTGTAACGCATGTTCCTGCATCTTAAATTAGTGACCACACTTTAATTTGATTAACAGTGATATTTTTTGAATGAATGTTCAATATTAGATTTTAAGTTAGTTTGGGTCCAATACAAAACTATACAAATTAATACAATAAATATATTACTGTTTTAATCAGCAACATTAGATGACGAAAAGCATTATGTGGATGATTTCCATACTTGTATGGTGTTTGAATAGAGGACACTTCTGTAGCAATGCATACTGTGCTGTGTGTTTTTTTTAACCCTCGACTCAGCAAGTAATGACTCGGGAAAGTACAACATTTTGCATACATGTCCTGAGAAATTGACTCCCAGCCAGTCGAGGCAAAATCAACTGATAGGCTGCTAAACGAGGGGAACATTGTGACGTGGATATCTCCTCATCACACAACTGTCTCGGAACAAGGAAAGGGCAGCTTTCCTTATTCCTCTTAAACAGTGCTGAGGCCTTACAGTCCCTATGTAGGCGGGTCCCCTTTGTGTCACACAATACTCTGACATTTGGGAGTGAATTTGAGGACTTTAGCTTTGTCTTCATGTGAAGTCCTGCATACTTTCAGGCAACATTTGCATAAGCACTTGCATGCATGAATGCATAAAGTGCATACACGACATGCTTAAATTTGGCAGTTGCGCCACACAGTACAGTTTCATTTCCTGTTGAGGTTATTTGTACTGGGCATGTAACTCAATCCTCTTATCCATATGAGTTTCACCCTCTGAAAAGATTTCATTGAAATCAAGAGCAATGGGATATGGCCTGTTTCTCTGAAACAATACTCAAATCTGCTGCCTGACAGAAAATGACTATTGTTATCTCTGTGTTAAGTACATAGATTTAAATCTAGTGTTGCTGCACCTGTATATCATGATGCCCAATGATTCATCCTTTCGTTGAACTTTTAAGGGGTACGAAATTTGGCCTCTCGTAGGATGAGTGAAGTGAGTGCCTGGTTAAATGACTAGTCTCACAATGGACCCCCTCTAATACACATATTTTTTTCCAGCGGTCCAGTAATAAATTAGGTCAAACATTTTTTGCGAATTCTACATGTTAATTCCAAACACAAAGAGCTCCAGTAACCATGACCCATGGAAATGTGAATCCATTCTTTTGCACTGCTCAATGCTGTCATTGTGTGGAGTTGGAACGCCTGGATCCTGTGTGCCTTAGAACAGGGAAGAGAAGCAGTGGCTATTTAAAATAGCCAGTACTAACTAAAAAGGTCAGACCATTTCAATCAGGTTGCTGTTGCAGAGATTGTTTATGGCACAATTAGCAGATTTTTTATGCTGACCGTTAGTGAGATTATTTTCTGTAGTCTACACTGACAGCGCTGGCATTTCGGAGTCTGTTTTTTCTTCAAAGCAGTGTCACTAAAATGGTTTTGTCTTTCTAACCTTAGAATCATAAGAATAGCCTAGCTAAAAACTAGTTTTAGGAAGTAGCTTTAGCATCAACGAAACACCAGTTTGTTAGCCAGCAATTTATTTTCGTCTCGGATTCATTTTCGAGAGTAAAAATCTCAGTTTAATGCTATGGAATCGCACGTCACGTTTTTTTGCCAATGCAGCAGACTTTACAACTTCCCAGCCGCGGTCTCGAGTTCAACCAAACACCCACACAGCCAAGCAGGCGTGACGTAGTGGGCTTGTTATCACCCCGGTACAATTTAATTGGTAGGACAAATCAGTGACTTTATCAGTTTTGGAGTCAGACAGTCCACTGATCTGCCTTTTGGGAGAGAGCACATTGGATAGAGGAACGAATGTTTTTTTTTTGTCTTTCCCCCTACTGTTCTCTTTTACTGCCACCATGCAAATGTGAAGTCTGCAGGTCTGTACTGTATTTTTGCATGTCCCTTTTAACTGTGCTGGGCACTGAAACCCGAGCAGGAAGTAGGGGTCTGATCGGTTATACAATTATGGCCGATAGAGATCTGCAGTTAGTAAGAGGCCCGGCAGAGGGACAAGAAGGGAACAGCTCCACTGCCAAATATCACATCTTATTTCCCTAGCCCAAGATGGCTCTGGCGATACAGTGGCTGGGCCAGGCCATGTGGGCGAGAGGAGGCCTGAGGAGTTCTCTGTCTGTCCTGTGGAGGATAGCCCTGCGGTCAGTGCCAGCTCGTGACAAACACACAGAGCAGGCTAGGGCCCCTTTGATCTCTTATCAGCGGCATCATCCCTTTCCAGAACTTAAGAAAATATCCCATCTAAGGTATCAACAGAATTAAGAAATAGATAAGGTGTGCCATCATTTGAAAGCAGTAATCTCCAATACGCCCTGTTAGAGGATTAGTTAAAAACATTATCTTTCCAGGTCATATAAGGGCCTTAGAGTCAAGGCCTTATGGCCTACAATTTACTTCAGTTCTTGTAATCTGTTATAAACCAGGGTCAAACAGAAGAAGTTACTGTAAATGTGCTTCATTCCAAGTATGTTCCACATTCGAATGCTTATCTTTTTTGAAGACCTGAATGGGAGCTTTACTTTTGTTCAATAGAAAGCAAAACCAAACCAAGGCAGATTAAGTGTGTCTGAAGAAATTAATCATACTCATAGAATGTGTTGTTGGCGTATGTTTTTATTGTATTTCTCATATAAATCATCGTGTGTTTCAGTTATATGCGGAAAGTAAAAGTTCAAGAAAGCCTTTGTTTATTGTTCGGTCCAAGGAACTTGGATCTGTCATTAGAGGAAACACTGCTGACCTGAAGATACCACAGACTCTTGTTAATAGACAACAGCCAAGCATTTACAAGATGCACTGGACCGTGTCTAGAGACGAGTTTAGACGTAAACATCAGCTGTATTTCCTATAATTGAGGTTATCAAATGGATTTAGGAAAGCGGAACATGCCTGTAATGAAGACTTTAATTTCACAAGCTGTTTCTCCTGTTTATTGGATTTTTCATGTTTTTGTAACATTAGCTAAAGAATCAGAGAGCCAGTGAGTTGAGTTTCTCAGAAAACGGACCTATTCAGTTATCGTGTCAAGCATTAGCCAAGACAATTATTAACAAGGACAAGAGGGCAGGTTTTTTGTTCATTCCAAGCTCATTATATTTGCTTTAGACTTACTGTTGTGTTTTTGAAAACTGAGTGTGGTCTAGAGGTGTGTACTATTATTTCTTGCATAGCAATCCTTTCTTAAGCCAACCACCTTCAGAACTCACATTCAGGTAAACAATAACCGTAGTGACGCATACGTTTGGCTCATGGGAGGGGAACTGTGCAAATTGCTCAATGTAAGCATAGTCATAATCCACCGTTCAGTCTGCCCTGGACTTGATGTGGCCACAATGGAATAATAACACTTGGTCAACATATTGAGGAAATTACACAAAATGTTCTTTTCAAACCTTATCTGACGTAAGATTGGTTTTTTGATGTTGGTTAAAAAGTTTTTAATCAGTTTACTCCCATTTTAATGTGGAAATAATCAAATAGTCTCTAGTCTCAGGAGCATGTCTTACAGTGGTGGGTAGCGGAAGTGAGGCTCATTGAGCAGTACGGGCAGCTTGATGAGTGAGCCTCTCTTAAACTAGTCTCAACTCCAAAGGAGTCCAGGTTTCCATGATGTCAGTTACACAACAGAATGCAGGCGCTCGGGAGAACAGTGAGTGGGAACAGAGGACGAGCAGTAATGTTAGTTTTTTAAACAGCATTAGCTTAATTAGCTGGTCTTGCATATGGTAGCTTGAGGTATGCTGTGGTACTCGTCACACATGACTAGCCTTAAGCGTCGACTACCATGAGCAAATTCACCTCTGATATAACCGTTTTCCTCTGTGTGCTCTTTGGGGGCCGTCCACAGGAGGTGCATATGTAAATCAGCAGGTCTGCAAACAGCAGTTGCTTGAGTATGAAAATAATAGTTAATAAATAATGGTGCCCTTCCACTGCTTTTGTGTACCACAGTAAGATTACATCAACACTTATGCCTAATAACCATAGCCTCATTCCGAAGCCTATCCAAGAGACAACAAGGCTGGTGTACGGGCGTGTTAAGTCACGCATCAGTGGGCCAGGTTGCAGATGTCTTTTTTTATGACATGGAATAAAACTGCCTGGAGGTACGACACAGCTATAGGATGGCCTATACCAAGTGAACAGATGCGTTCAGAGCTTACATGTCCTGTACATGTACAGCCTTTAAAAAAAAGTTAAAAATAGAGTTGAATTGGCATTGTTGTTAATGTCATGCCTGTGTTGTCTAGGGGAAAAGGGCAAACCCTTGACTGGTCTAGGGCCCTTTCCTGTGTGCAGCTGTTGAGCGGTTGATAAGCCTCCCTCTGAGCTCAACCTCAGGCTTGTGAAGCCCCAGTAGCAGCCTGTGGTCAGGGCCTGTGAGTGAACAGAGTGTGCTCTGTCTTCTGTAGCTGACAGAAGCGAAAGGAAGAGTATTCTTTCAACCTCACAGCTGTTTATCTGGATTGGTGTAGGTTGATTGAACCAGTGACACTTGACATCTGAGTGAGACGTTCAGGATGGTCAGTCAGCTCAGAGATTTTGTCTGTGTTTTTTTGCTGAAGGAAAACTGTGAAATACATGGTTCTCACCACAGAACACAACATTTTCATGTTTTTAATTCATTGTTTTTCCTCTCTGTTGTTTGTTGACTTGCTCGACCTTGGACTCCAAATGTAGAGCAAATGCTTAATAAGTCACTACTGTGTGTGACACTTCTGCCCACCTAGAGCTGCTGGAGAGTTTTTGACTTACACAGCAACAAAATATTGCAATGGTTTCTGTTTGTTTGGTATGGTGTGTGACCGCTTACTGTGGGAAATTCAAGGCATGTGAAAGTATTGGTGGGTTTTGTGTTGTATAGGGAAGTGTGAAAGACATGAACATGTGACAGGAACAAAGCTATATGCTGACCCCTATTTTGTGCATCTTTCAAATTGGTCTATAATTCTTTCTATGCCCAACATGAAGAATAATTTCGTTACCTTATTTCCCTTTCCCTCACCTTTGTAATGCCATTGATGTTAAGCACACAGGCCACTAGCTTATTAACTGAGTTTCCTCTGGTATCTTAGCTGTGTTTGCTGTGTTGGTGGTGAAAGATTGGCGTGTTTTGACGGATTTCATGTGAAAACACCACTGTTATACTATATTATAATAGACGCTATTTTAGCTCTGAAGTTAGTGGCGGTTGCAAGATTTTGCAAAGGACTCAATGGAATGTCGGTCTGATGGGTAGGGTGTTGGTTTATTCTATGCAACAGATCTGAAGCGCACGCAACACACTATGAAGGAGAGAGAGAAGGAGGGTTGATTAGGAGATTCCATAGCGTAGTGTAAGTCTCTTCCGTGTTGGCCTTGCATCACTTTGTCTTCCAAAGGCAGCTTCCTTAGGTTTCTAACATCGCTCCTTGATCCGTTCTTTCAACACCACACGTCTCCCATAGCAAAAACTGATTCACATGCGTTGTAAGTATATGAAAAACACAAATATTCTTCAGTGGCATGATGGATCCAGTAATGGCCTCAGTGCCCCCAGCAGAGTGAGCTCAAGGATAAGCCTCAGCCTCTATAGTGGTTGTATGAGACTGGTGTCTGTGGTGCACAGAGCTGCAACTAAAGCTGCGTGGCAGAAACCACGTAGAATTACACTTGTGATTATTTGTATGTGAGAATTTTCAGTTTTTACTGCTTAAAGGGGAAGGAAGCCGTGTGGTGTCTTACACCGTCACATTCAGAATGGGGAAGCTTGGTGGTTCAGCTGTAGACTATATATAATGTTATTCTCTGTTCTGCGAAAATTTGATAGATTAAAGAGGCCTTTGGTAAAGCCATTCTTTGCTTATGTGCCCTTTCAGAAAGCCATTCTATGCTTATGCTTGCTTACCCTTTCTGTTTTTTTTTTAATCTTATTTTGTGTTTGTTGCAAATATAACTAATGATGTGGTCTCTGAAACTTACCCTGAAAAGATAACATGAAAAGGTTTTTCCAGAAGGAAATGCAGAGATGCAAAATAACTGGGCAGATCTGCAAATACACTGCCAGGCTCAATGTAGCAGGCGGTTCCATTTGAAGGCAAATATTTACACACATTTGCTCTGGTTCAAAAGAATTCTCTTCCTCAGCAAACCTGCAAACCCTAAAATGCATAGCATGATTTGACCATAGTCCACTGATGCTGATACAAAATATAATACAAAAAAGTCACATGCCTTGACTATTGACTATTGAGTTTATTGCAAAAGTGCCTTTGTTCACAGGTCATTCATAAACCCCCCAAAAATCCCTCTATTCACGGGACAGTCCAAGGAATGTCAGCTTTGGTTTTGTATACAATGTCCATCAGTCAGACACCTGCCTTCCTGAAACTAGAGTGCAGGTGGGGGTAATTGCACCAAGCAAGCTTAGCCATTTAGCCAGGTGAAACGTCGGTGGAGGTAGTCAACATCATGTGTTTGCTGAAGTATGACCATGGAGATTCGGGAAGTTTATCCATAATGACATTGTCGCTGTGTGAGCACTGAGCCATGCCCGCCCATTTGTACATGTACTACACAAAGGTCATGTGTGTGGTGGAGGCCTGGGCATGCTTTCACAGCGGTCAGGATGAAGGCGGAAGTGGTTGGCTGGTTAAAGACGGTTAAATTACAGTAGACAAGCAATGGTAAATTAAAACAAAAATATTATTCCTTTCTTTGTATGCCCCAAAATTGTTTGCAGTTTCAGTTGTTAACACAAAAAATAATTTAACTACTTGAATCACAATATGAATGTAGTCGAGTTACCAGCAAGCTACTGCAAAAATACATGTTAGTAAACTACTAGTTTAATTACATGTAGTTCACTACTCTTCAGCACTGAAAACTGAACTGAAATTATGCAAGCATTGGCGTATATAAACACAGGGTACAGCTGGTTGCTCAGTTAATCTGTTTAAATGACAGCCTACTTGCCTTACACTTGTCAAATGAAATGTCATTTTATTTGTAGTGTCAAATATGCAATAGATTTACATGGTTTCCATTTTTTTTTTTTTTC
This sequence comes from Clupea harengus, assembly GCF_900700415.2. Taxonomy (NCBI): domain Eukaryota; kingdom Metazoa; phylum Chordata; class Actinopteri; order Clupeiformes; family Clupeidae; genus Clupea; species Clupea harengus. The sequence goes on from NC_045157.1 coordinate 20,550,956, forward strand.
AGGTTTCACATACACAAGAATGTAAGTGCGTGACAGCCACATTTGCCCTATCTAAATGGTCTTCCATATGGTCTTGATCAATTCCTGCTATTATGTGTATTACATTATACTTCTCTCTTGCAAACAACTAACAGTCCTCCCTCTCTCCTTGCTGTAAAGGCACGTATTGTAACTATAAAGCTTCCATCACCACTACGGAAATCACAATAAACGCAGGAGATACCACATGCTATGTTCACAATACCACCTTCAACCAGACGGGGACAAATATAGTCGTGAGTGGACTGACGCCAGGAACCACATACTCCTTAACTATCAACTGCACCAATGACTGCTGCGCCAACTTCACAACACGTAAGTTTGCATGTCATTCCTTCAGCTTCCTACAATGACTGTACTCAGTGATGTTCTGACTCATGTCGTGAGTCCTCACGAAAAAGGACTTGCTTCAAAAATCTCACCTGCCTCCTCTTCCCCCTTCCCACATCCTTCTCATGCACGCACAGAAGCGGTCAGTCCTACTGTCACGCACATCAACACAACAACCGTGAATGTCACCTGGGCAGGGTATCCTGTTACAAATACATCAGTCACCACACGTAAGTTGCTCGCTGTCTCCTTAGGGCAAAGCCACTCTACCACCAGCACCACTCACACACCCACGCATGAGTCGGGTCGAAAGGCCTGACTCAGCACATTCAGTCATTTTTTATGATGATGCCATCATATTTCCCCCTTGACCAGCAGGAGCTCACAGGTTCTCTCTCTCCCTCACCCTCACCCTCACCCTCACCCTCACCCGCTTTCTGACACACACAGGCCCACAGGTCATCCTCGACTTAACAATCGTTTTGGTCACGTCTGAATCCGTGTCTCTTAGCTGGGACAAAGGGGAGGGCAAAAGTCCCTTCTTTAGAGTGCTTTGGGAAAATAAAGAGAATGGTGTGAACGGAAGCAAAAGCACCAGTAACACCTCTGCCGTGGTAGCAGGACTGAGCTCAAGCACTAAATATGAATTCTGGGTCAGATCAGTTGCAGCTGATAACCTGACTGTTGGTGACGCTTCAGACCCCAAGCCAGTGACAACCAGTAAGTTCTCATTTCGATCTTGATCTCAGTGACGCCTGTGTACTGGGGTCTTTCGTACTCTTAGTACTGTAGCCTGGTGCATTACCAGCCAGTGGCAAAGATCCTCGGCTGTTGATAAAAAGAGCCTGATGAACTCATGTCAGCGTGTCACCAAACTACCAGAGATCTCCTCTGAAACAGGAGACCTGTTGTTTATCATTTCTGGTGTTGTTTAACTGGTGTTGTTTTCAGCAGGTCGTCTGTTGTTTTTAAGGCTTCTCAAGATGTTTTTTTTTTTTTTTACAGACCCAGGAGTGCCTACAAACATCGAGGCCATCGATCAGGGGAACAGCTCTTTGAACGTGTCCTGGAGCAGGCCCGAGGGCAGTGTGACAGAGTATGTGGTGTACCTCGGTGGGCAGAACAAAAGCACAACGTCGCCACCGGTGCTGTTTGAAAATCTCAGACCTGGAACGGTATACAGATGCAATGTGACTTCAGTTCTTGGATCAGCAAGGACCCCCTCAGACACAGTTGAGTTGGCTACCGGTAAGTAGAGGTCTCGGTGATACCCACAGTCCTTCTGTCGAAGTGCCCGGAAATAATTATCACCCTCTTTTGTGTGTGTCTCACCCTATCCTTCTTTTTCTCTTCCTCTCTCTTCCTTATCTCTCCCCTTTCTCTCTCTCAGAGCCCAACCCACCAGAAGCTGTCAGCATCGCTGACAGGACCAACACTTCCTTGTCACTCACATGGAACACTCCTCTCCTGATGAGTGGAGTCACACCACTCTCTTACAATGCATCATACTCTTCTAGCTCATCGCAGGTGGTGCAGGTCACTGAAGCGGGCACCTCTGTTACACTGTCCAGTTTATCCTCGGGGACAGAGTACAGCATCAACGTGTCGACCATAGGAGCTCTAGGCCTGAGGAGCAGCATTGTCTCTCTGACTGAATACACTTGTACGTTTCACATAATTTTTTCTTGCTTCCACGAGATTGAGCCATATAAATTGCTTGATTTGGCATTGTTAAAGCTGGGATGTTAAACTGGCACCAGAAACAAAAACAAATCCCTAGTGATGAGGGATATTTTCAATTGTAATTGTTTAAACATTTATCATCTTTTTGTTCAGTTTTGTTTGGCTTGGTTAAAGTCTGCGTGAATGTTACAGCCATATCTGGTCTCCCCTGCGTTATTTAGGTTTTCCTTTGCCATCGGATAAGCTCCTTACTCATGTCTGGTTTTTACAGTGCCCAACTCTGTGGGGAACCTTCGTTGCCGTTCTGTGTCCACCAGTTTGCTGGAACTGGAATGGGACAGTCCTCTTGGCTATCAGAGTTACTACTCATACAGGGTCCAAACAATCTCTCCCACGCAGACGGACCAGAATGTGCCTGGAAACACTGCTAACTTGACAGGCCTTCAACCTGCAACTGCATATAACTTCAGTGTCACAACCACTATACCTGATCTCCAAGGGCTGCCTGCATATATTTTGTGCTATACAAGTGAGTTGTATTTTTTAATGAACAATTTGAAAAGCAGACCTGAACGTTTTATTCATCAGTTTCGAGAAGGTTATTATGGTTTTTACTTTTGACTCTTGACTTAACAAGATTTTTTCTTTTTTTTCAGAACCAAAGAGTGTAGACAATCTCGTTGCACAGTTTGTCAGCACAACCCAGATTCTCCTCACGTGGAGTCACCCAGACGATAAAGGGATTTACACATATGAAGCACTGCTTGTACATGCGCAGGGCCAGAGCAAAAGCACCTCTGACAACAGCACAACCTTTGAGAACCTGGAACCTGGCACCGATTACACATTCAGTGTCACCACCAAAGCCTATGGCGAGACATCTGAGCCCTCTGTAGCCTCCTCATTCACAAGTAAGAACCCATTTTCTTGTCACACCTTGTTGCACCTAATCTTTCGATTCTCGACCTGACTTAACACTTCTGTCAAACTGGAACTTTAGATATTAGCCAAAGTTAGCTAAAGTGTACACACACACCATGAAAGAGATAGACGTTTGAAGGGTCGAGGTCCAATTAAATGGCCTCCAGGCTTTTGCCTGTAAGATTGTCTGCAATTGCACTGAACGGATTCAAATGCAGTGTTTTCCTGACCTGTGTTGACCTTTTGTAGACGTTGGGAAAGCAACAGGCCTGACTGCGATTGGAACCAACTCAACCATGGCAGTCAACTGGGTCAAACCCAGTGGGAATGTAAAGATGTACATAATCACCATAAAACAAAAGGAAACTCTGATCCAAAATGTGAGCCAGAAGAACAATCAGGAGGTGGTTTTCGAAAACCTGCGGCCGGGCAAAAACTACACAATCACCGTGACAACCAAAAGTGGACCATTCCAGGAGGTGTCAGATATGGTCAAGAATGCCACATGTAAGTTGCACTAAGACCAACATGTTTTAGCAGTCCAAATCAAACACACTTTAGGTATGTTAGGTGTCTTTACTCCCTCTTATTGCAAAAATATTTCTTTTTCATCCATCCTCAGATCCCAACCCTCCGAGGGAGCTGCAAGTTGAGCAATACACCAACAGCTCCATACGTCTGAAGTGGGAGAGGCCTCTAGATATGGATGTGGGAGAGTACAGCTTTACTGTGTCCTATGAAAACACTCAAAGTCTGACTAAGGATGACAATATCACCGTGAATAACCTGCTCTCAGGCACTCAGTACAGCTTCACAGTGAAGACTGTGGGTGCACTTGGCTATGAGAGCACAGCGGTCACAACCCAGCAGTACACCAGTGAGTCTCAGTACAGATTCAGCATGCTCTCTCTCTCTCTCTCTCTCTCTCTCTCTCTCTCTCTCTCTCTCTCTCTCTTTTCTGCAGTTTTTGCTACACTCACAGGGGGCAAAGGAGACCTTTCAGTTCTGTCTGCCACTCCTATTCACTATACGTCCCAAATTGTGCTTTAAGTTAATCGTACATAGTTAAACTGGACACAGAAGTGTTATTTCAAGGCCTGGTGTCGTTCCAGAACCCAACTCTGTGAGTGAGCTGACCTGGCTGAACATCAGTATGGAGACTGTGACGGTGGAGTGGACTCAAAGTGACGCTAAGGAAGGCTACTCTTACCGGGTGGATGTTTCTTATCCCAACGGGACGCAGATTAAGCAGCTCAACGTCTCTGACACCAGTGCAACAGTAGGGGGACTGCAGTCTGGAGGGAGGTACAATGTCACTGTCACCACTCAAACTGCAGGTGGCACTCACGCTCCAGCCAAATCCATCACCGCGCTCACAAGTAAGTTCTGGTCCCTGAGCTCCATCACTATCTGTATGTCCGATGGTATATCAGAATCAAAATTTCAAACGTTGGATTAAGTGGGTGAATCAGTAACCTGTTTAGGCTTTCAATATAATGCATTTTAAGCAGATGTTTTTGTTAGTCAACACGTTTTTGAAAGAGGTACTGCCCGCTTAAATGAGTTTTTGAGCTGTGAACTAAATTATATGACTGAACTTTAATGAAACACATCAATGCTGGTGTCAGTATTGACAAAAACATTTTTATAAAAATCTGCATTTTATGGGTTGAAAATGGCTCAACACGCCATCTACTGTTTAAAATCATCCTGAACCGATGCTGATGAAGAGACACAGTTCGGGACTTATCTACACGAAATTACATAAAAAAACATCACGAAATTAATATACAAAAAAAAGCATGTTATCGCCCTCTAATCAGCCCCTCTGATCTTAAGAATGTTAACGAGCCCCCTCAGTCCCTTGCCAACTTTTTAGAATTTTTCAAAATTATGCAGTGGGTGGAGTTAGGCTCAGAGCTGGGGGTGAATTTACACTTGAAGGATTATGTTGTTGTTTGTGTGTGTGTTTGTGTGTGCACGCAGTGCCTGTTTTTTCATTACTATTAGGCCGTTGCTGGTATTTTTTCTTTCCTTGCGGAATGTGTGACATCGCTGAATTACTGATGAGCTGCCTGGGCCTCTTTCCCCCCAGAACCCTACCCCATCACTGGGTTAGTAGCCATCACACAAAATGACTCTGCTGTATTCCTGAACTGGACCAGACCCATAGACTTCCCTCCAGAGGGGTCTTACTACATAACTACCAACTGCAGCAAGGCCCAGCCTAACCTGACAGTGGAGGCAGAAGCCATCTACATCACAGGGCTGAGCCCAGGCATCTCCTGCTTCTCTACTGTTTATAGCCAGGTCAATGACATCGCTGGAGACGCCGTCAGCATCTCATACAGCACAAGTACGGAGGCTTGTCTTTCATGGCTTGTCTTTCTTTAAATTTAGGATGGGCTCACTATTCATTTGTTTTGGTGGTTTGTCATGACTATGTGCTGCCTTTGACCCTAGACAGATTTTCAGTCACAGGACATAGCTTAGCTTGAAGGAGTTCTGCTTCTCCTGCATGTTCTTAATCACTTCTCTCTCTCTCTATCTCTCTCTCTCTCTCACATGCGCTCTGTTTCATTCACTCTTCCTCATTTTCTCACAGAGCCTCCTAAAGTCTCTCCTGAAGTCACGCATGTCGACACAAATGGCATCAATGTGACATGGACCCCCGTGAAGGGTGTTGACAAGTACATTGTCTCCTTGGCCACTGCTGGAGTCACCATTCGGACTGTTAACATTAGCAACAATGAGAGCACAAATCAAAATTTGTCACTTGCGTTTTCACACCTGCTGCCCGCCACCATCTATACGGTCACCATTACGACAGTCAGTGGTTCCTTCAGTGAGCCGTCAGATCCAGTTACCAAAGCAACCTGTGAGTACTCAAACCGGACTGATTGGATTGTCTGTAGTAGATGTACAATATCATTGCTGTATAGTCAGCTACATCTTGCTTCCTTCTTGGCTGAACTTCACGATACATTACTAACATCAGCTGAGATTGGTTGTCTGAACTGTCAGCTTCACTCAACCGTTTTGTTCTTTCCTGTAGATCCTACCCAGCCTGGAGAAATAAGAATCATAGACAAAACCACAGGCTCTATCACACTGTCATGGGGAAGTGCTCCAAACATGACCAATGCCAACTTCAGTTACATTGTCAGGTATGAAACTGGAGCTCATAGCAATGAAACCATGACCACAAACACCACCCGGCTCCTGTCCGGCCTGAATTCTGGAACTTCCTACAACATCTCTGTGTCAACCATTGGTCCGATGGACCTCAAGAGTGAACCGGTGTACCTGTACTATGTGACGACAAGTAAGGCTTTTGAACTGCCAGTACATACTACACTATACCTTCCATGCAAACGGTTTATGACCAGTCAAACTTGAGATGATAAAATATCAGTCTTCTCTGATCCCTTTCTTTGTTCAGTGTGTTATCCGCGGCAGGTGACAACGATAGGTTAACTTCAACCATTGAACACGGAAGTGTACATAGATAAGAAGTCTCGCATCCCCCCTAACTCTGGTGCATGTCCTCTTGTTTTGGCAGAACCCGAGAGTGTAACATCTCTGACCGTGTCCACAACATCCACAAACAGCATCACAGTTCAGTGGACCCCCCCCTCTGACGTCAAGGATGGATATAAGTATAGGGTCAGTGGCACCAATGGAGGAGCCACTAACACCACCCAGCTAAATGAATACACTTTCAGCGGTTTAAGTGCAGGAACTAAATACACCTTTAGCGTTCAGACCCTCACTGGTGATGGCACAGCAGGAGCTCTAGTGAATACATCTGACTGCACAGGTGAGCACTGGCCATGAAGCTGTGGAGCTCAGTTGGTTCTTGTCAGGCACTGGTGTAGAAATTGAGTTGTAATTATTTTAGTAGAGAAAAGTGTAAAAGTGACCTTGTTGCACAAATTATCATTTGTATTTCTTACACACTGATATTTATTTTCCTTTTTCCTGCGTCTGTTCATGTTTTTTTGTTCATGTAAAGTCAAATCTGCACCTGGTGCCTGTTACATTTGACCTCAAAGTTTGTCTGCAGCAATAAGCCATCTGAGAATATTTCAACTGCTGTCAGCATATGCTAACCATGCTGTATTTGTGCTGTGCAGCTGCATCGGTGGTGTCTAAGTTAGACTGTTATGGGCCCAACCGGACTGATGCCATGCTGAGCCTAACATGGGCTAACCCTCCTGGCTCAAATATGGGGTTTGAAATCGAGCTGGGAAACTCCAAGCAGTTCATTCACACATGTAACCCCAGTTGCTCCTTTAACTTCTCTGGTCTGGACTACAACACCCTGTATACTGTTGCCATCTTGACCACTGGCTGTGGAAAGAACAGCTCTGTTAAAAGCATATCCTGCAAGACTGGCATTACAGGTGTGTGTGTGTTTGTGTGTGTGTGTGTGTGTGTGTGTGTGTGTGTGTCTGTCTGTCTGTCTATCTGTTTGTCCATCAATTTTATAAGTAGCTTCCTACCAATGGAGCCTCAAGATGTGAGGTGTTACTCTTATACTCATATTCAATTCAATTCAATTTCATTTATATAGCGCCATAACAATACAATTGTCTCTAGGCGCTTTACAGAGCCCAGAGCCTGAAACCCCCTTAGTGCAAGCACAATGGCAACACGGGCAAGAAAAAACTCCCTGTTAGTCAGGAAGGAACCTTAAGCAGAACCACAGCACATAAGGGGGAACCCATCTGCTTGAGGTCGGCCGGGTGGAGATAGGAAGGGGGGAAGGGGGAGGGTTGTGTGGCAGAAGGGGAAGGGAAACAACAGGTGTTGTACATAGCCTGCATTTGGTAGATGTACATAATATATATACAGACATCCAGTGGTAAATACATGATACAGACAAGACCAGTTTAGTGGATATACACTGTGCTGATAGGGTATACCTTCATATACCTTCTTGGAATCTGTAAATCTTTAGTGTGACAGAGACATACATTCTGGTTAGCAATAACTGTGTGTGCTTGATAAATGGGACCTCTCAAGCTTATCTGTCCTGATGTGAGATAAAATGGCACTGCAAGGACTGGACATGCTCATAAATGCACATTTATGGTTCTATACACATCTGATTGCTCGATTTGTGTGCTTCTTGTAGTCCCTCCTAAGACCAGCACTGAAGGCAGTGTGATGGCGACTGACATAGAGTTCGACAAGTTCACTCTTCAGCTGAACCCCAGCCTCTTCAACGACACCCACGGCCCTGTAGTCAGTTATGCCATCCTTTTGACCTCAGATCTTGGTATGATTGTCAAGATATATGTTCGGAACTTCTTTTATGTTGGTTTGAGTTTTACGTTTTGTCATCTTTGTACATTATGTTTTTATTTATTTCATCATATATGTGTTATTTTCCCAACAAGGGTCATTAAGTGGAGGGCCAACCCAATACCTGACCAAGACCTTTTCAGACTGGACAGCAGGACAGACCGACACATACCTAGCTGTTGGTCAGGAATTCCCGTCTACAAGTCGCAGCTCAGATACGATCTCAGTGGTGATAGGAGATGGGTCTCAGTGGCAGGGATATGTAAACGGGCCACTCAATGCAAAGGGGACGTACAGGTAAGAGCACCCTGGCAGACTGACCAGAATGACATTGGATCTTCAGATTTAAAAACAAATGGAGATTGTCCTCGGTAATCTAGCATTCCGCACATCATACAGTTGTTATCTCCTTGATAGTTTCTCAGGGTTGCATGTATAGCATATTTGCAGGCCTATATGCAAATATCTTATAACGTATCTAAATGTATTGACCTCTTGTGATGGAACTCTGTAAATGACCCAATGTTTGTGTAATGGGCATGTACCTCTTTCTGTCACCTTCACAGATATGCCGTTGTCATCTTCACCCAGATGAAACTAGACAATGGACTAATTTCAGCAACAGACTCATACTTTTCAATCACAGAGTTTCACACGACAACAGTATATCTACCTGAAAATCCAGGTAACAACTATTAGAGCCCAACGAAAGGCATCACCAGTTTCCCTAAACAGCTCAATGGCAGTTATAGCCATCCTTCTTCCACTCTCAATCACTTAAACATTACATTGTTTAAGGTGTAGGGCATATAACTTGGAGATAACTATGCCATTGTCATTCTGTGTGTCTAGCTGTCATTGGTGGAGCCATAGGAGGTGCTGTTGCAGCAGTGGTCTTTCTCCTCATCATCACTATGATTTTTGTTGTCGGCTTACGGAGGTTTGTGTAATTACCAGCACCTTTGAAACAGTATGCAAATGTACGATCCATCATGTGACATATCTTACAAGAGTTATGTTTAATTTTAGGAAGAAAAATAAAGAGGACACTCCAGGAGTGCCCATCCACTCCATAAGGTCAGTTTTGTTCAGAAATCATGGCCCTTATGGTCATATTTAGTTATTTGTTTATTTAATTAAAACATGAAAACATTTGTTACATTTTTTAACTTGGCAATTGTTGATTGCTAATCTAAAATATCCCTCTTTTATTTTTACAGAAACAAAGTGTAAGTAATTCCCTCTAAGGACTCCTGCCACTGATCTATGTTGGGTATTTCCAAACATGTTTGAGCAGGTTTTACTTGACTGTAAGATTGTCCCTCTGTGTAAATTATGTCATATATAGAGTCATATTTTATTGCACAATTATTGTACATTTATGATCTTATTTTTTGGTTTTCTTGGCTTTTACAGAAGTGAACCTATAAAGGTGGAGGATTATGAAGCTCACTACAGGAGGCAAAGAGCAGACTCCTTCTGTGGCTTCGCAGAGGAATTTGAGGTGAGTTCTCGGATCTCATTTCCGTCATAGTTAACTTTCATGTATCATATTTTACTTAAAAAAATGCTGCTGGTTGTCCAGTAGCTCGAGGCCATTGTGGTACAAAGATACTCTAAGGGAGATGTTGCTAATAGATGTAACTGTGTACACTGTCATTTGTCATTCATTGTGAACTGTAGGCCATGCATCTGACATGGGTTTTGTAAAGAACATATAAGAGTATACTAATTGGGCTTCAGATGATTGTTCTGTAACTGTGTCCTTTCCCTGTGACGCATAGGACCTGAAGCCTGTGGGTATTGCTCAGGCAAAGAGCAGTGCTTTAGCCCCTGAAAACAGAGCAAAGAACCGCTACAACAATGTGCTACCCTGTAAGTCTGAATAAGTGTGTATGTGTGTGTTTGTGTGTCCTCTGTATGCACACAATGCCTATAGTACTAAAAAGTTATTACACATATATAAATTGTTGGTGTTTTTCTAATCTCCCTCTCTCTGTTCATTATATAGATGATAACTCACGGGTCAAGATGTCTGTCCATGGCAGTTTGTTTGATGATTACATCAATGCCAGCAACATGCCTGTATGTATGCCTCACTGTGTGAAGGACTCATTCATTCATCTAAACTTGTTGATTTCTTATATTTGTATTGCGTGTTTGCGACTGAGGAACATTGTTAATGGGAGCGCTGGCGTGTTTGTTCCAGGGTTATAACTCCCGTAAGGAGTTTATCGCGGCCCAGGGCCCCTTGCCTGGTACAGTGAATGATTTCTGGAGGATGATCTGGGAGAAGAACGTTCACACGGTGGTCATGCTGACCAGATGCAATGAGCAAGGACGGGTGAGCTGTGGACCATGCAGGCGCATACTGACACTCTATTATAGCCAAGTCAGCGGTGTATATAACCTGATTAATGTCCTATAGGTGAAATGTGAGGAGTACTGGCCAGCTGAGTCTAAACATTTCAGCAATATAACTGTGACCACGACTTCTGAATTTCCTCTGGAGGACTGGACCATTCGGGACTTTGATGTCAAAAATGTGAGTTATTTCGATTGAAATTATTTATATTATTTCAACCACAGAACCAATAGGGCTCCACTGACAACTGGAGACGTTTTTTTTTTTTTCGTAGACCCTGATGAAGTTATTTAGGTTGAATTTGTTTCCAGTCAACAGCCCATTTTGACATAAACTTTAAATATTGCCCTATTTACTTTCACACCGTAATTTAACTGATTAGTCATTTCATTAATTCAGTGCTTTCTGGCACTTCTGAAGGCACTTTATAAAGCATTAATTGCACGGGTTATCATAATTGACTTTGGACTGCTCCCGGCAAGTGAAAGTGCATTTGTAGCATGCCCTGTGCTCCTCTGTAGATGAAGACGGCAGAGACGCGTGCCGTGCGGCACTTCCACTTCACAGCCTGGCCAGACCACGGCGTGCCGGAGACCACTGAACTGCTCATCAACTTCAGACACCTGGTGCGGGAGCACATGGACCAGTACTCCCGCCACTCCCCCACCATGGTGCACTGCAGGTCAGCAGCCATCAGCACGAAACTCTCACCAACTCCCCATCACCCCCCCGCTACTCTCCCTATTTAACTCACTCATCTTCTTCACTGTCTATTTACTACACCTTTCCTCAGTCCTGTTTATGTGAGAGAGTCTGTGGTCTAAAGTCTGAAGTCTGTATTTTTCCCCTGTAACACATAGTGCTGGTGTGGGACGTACTGGGACATTCATTGCCATCGATCGGCTCATCTTCCAGATAGAGCGAGATGGGCTGGTTGATATCTATGGAATCATCCATGACCTCCGAATGCACCGAACGCTTATGGTACAAACTGAGGTGAGTGACACGACTTCCTGTATGTATTGTCAAGTAGGAACATCAACTGTATATACAGGGTTAGTCTGTGTATAGAGGACCTATATACAGTCATTGAGTAGGAGACTTTAGCTGATGAATGGTAGAAGCTCCTAGAAATGTTACACTGAAAACTGATGTGATTCTTTTTTTCCCAGGACCAGTATGTGTTCCTGAATCAGTGTGCCATAGACATTATCAGGTCAAGGACGGGCACCAACGTGGATTTAATCTATCAGAACACCGCTGCCCTCACTATTTATGAAAACTTTGAACCCATGAAGAAGTCCAAAAATGGATACCACAAAGCCTAGGTGTCACAGCCCCTGAGCAAGCTTGGCTGTCTCTGTGACACCGCTGAAGTACCAGTTGAATTATTTCTTATCTATTGTCTTAATTTCCATAGAAGGGATTTTCATTTAAATATTCATTTATATATTTATTTAACTGTAAGTATGAATGTGCAGTTCTTGAAGGAATTGCACCGTTTCAATACATAAAGACCACTTATGTTTTCTTAGCTTGTTTTGATCATTTCTATGAACCAGGTACTATCAGTGTAATTTCTTGTACTGTTATGTAGTTTACACACTGTATTGATACTGTAGATGTATTAGGTGTGCTATACTTCAGACTTTCAAAATGATTTATTTTTATATATGTTAAAAATAATTAATTTGTCTCATTTTATTTGTGCAATACATCATGTCATCCAAATATAAATATGCAAAAGTTTTATTTTGGTTAATATATATCGCACTCAGGACATCATTTATTATATGCTTTAGGTTGTGCATAAATGCTGATCTTTAAGGATGCTGTTAAATATTTAAACAGATTTAAATGCTATATTTGAATGTATTTTTTATAGACTATGATATTGTTGCTCAAATATGAGCACTTTCTTACATTCTATCGGTTACTTTCCTCTTACTGTAGCCCTGCCCCACCCTCACCCTACATGCACTGAAAGCCTTCTTTATTCTGTTCTTGTTGGAGGTGGTGCAGGCCACGCAACCTTTATTTGGGTTACCTCACAATATAATGCATTTAGTTATAAAGACAACTGTTTTCCCTATCAAGCACAAGTTAAAACAATGATGGATCATATATAAAAATGTGACATTTTACCTACATGCTTAGGTATACTTTGATACATTCCACTGCCATATTGTAACATTATTTCAATCATCATTTCATTGTCCGTCATTTCAAATGGTAATTTGTTATTTCGAAGTAATTTCTTACTTTCTCTTCCTTACCGTGAGAACATGCTTTTGTCACATTTTCAAAAAAGGGATCTTAATTTTATTAGGGAAGGAAGGGTTGTAATTTTGTATGCACTATGCCTGTGACTACTGTATGTTTTGTAATTACCAACATCTTTGTATAAATGTGTGTGTGTGTGTGTGTGTGTGCTTGTTCCATAAAAATGTAATTGAAACATTTCAAGTTGTGTGTACCTTAAACAGTTCAATCTCTTGTTATTCTCACGCTAAACTCTAAAAGAGAAATGCATTATGCTGCTTAAGATGAAAAACTATACATGTTCATATAGTGGAGTAGACTTAAATAACACACCTCTCTAAATATACTGTTGGTTACTGTCCTTTATGTGTGCTTTTATGTATCTTTGGTTATGTATGGGCTACCAGTCCAGCAGTAATACGTGAAGCAGACAACACACTGTTCTGAATTATGTAGCTGTACGTCACACCTCACCCATGCAGCCCATTTTCTTCTGAAAAAATACTGACATGTCTGGGGACCTCACTGACTTTTCTAAAACATTTCAAAACATGCATGACTTTTATTTCAACATGTAGGCCTACAGACAGTTCAGGTTGCCACTGTTATACCGGACGGACGGCACTGAGTCGAGAACTCCCTTGTGGATTAAAACATTACACCTGGATGGCATGATAAACTAGGCCAATTACAAACTTCCTGTCTCTTTCAAACAGCTGTTTGTCTTCAGTGTATGACAAGAACCAATGTAATTGTTCTGCGTTTTGTAGCATTTGCTTGTGGGCACAATATACAATATAATCATGCAGCCACCTTGGGATCACATTCCCCATAGCTAAGGCCAAACGGTCCTAATCTTATACTACGGTAAAGAAGTAAAGTGAAACGCTTGAGGTGTGAATCTACCCATCATTCTTTTGGTGCAGTGCTGCCTCAGAGCTCACACAGAGGAGCTAGCCCTCCCTAACTCTCTGTCTCTCTCTCTCTCACACACACACACACACACACACACACACACTCCCCTCCACATCATCCACCAGCAACCCCCCCCCCCCCAACACACGGGCTCGCACTCCACACTGCAGTCCTTCGGTGGAATGACAGTTAAGGATCCCCATGTTGCTGGGTCATACACAGTGATACAGTTCCAAGTGAGAGACAGGACTGGGAAAACAAAGGCACACACGGACCTGCATCACAGTCCTAGCTGGGCTCCGACTGGCTGGATCGAGTGGCAGACTGTGTCTTTCATGCCGTGCTGTACCGTGAGTATAACCTGTTTCCAGCTCTGGGTTGCTAAAGGCATGGGGCAGCAGAATGGATACAATACAATGGCATACAGATCCGTCAGGTGTAACCTCCTCTGTTGTTCTGAAAGCAGAACCAGGTATAACCTTCTGCTATGACATTTTGACAACTGAAAAGGCACTTTCAGTCTCTTGGCATGAACCGCATAGTACAGCTATGAGTTGAGCTGACAGCGAGTTGAATTGAGTAAGGGCCCTGACAATGCTTCCTGTTGTCCTCTGACATATTGGTAACCTTATATACCTACTATTAGTCACAGTGTAATAAGTAGCCACACCAATATAATTATGCAAATACTTGTACTTGCAATTATTAAGTATGTACTATTATACAGGGCTGCCATCTCTCACCGAATTGACACAGACATCACGATCTCATGCCACACACGTCCTCTTCGCTTCCCTTTGATGTAAAAATTGTGATTTTAAGCAAAGGAACAGCAGTGCGTGCAACAACAAGTAATTTCTATGCTAATTCCGGTGGAGCAGCCAATCACTTCTTGTGTGTAGAATAATTTTGTGTGGTCCAGCAACGAACCTGCTGAGCTGAGTAGAACAAGGCTGGAGGAACAAATACATGAAGAAGGTAGGCCTTGTGTAATGGTCATTTGTCTAATTGTATTCATTCGTCGGGTGTAACTCAGGATTTAGTGGTAAAGTTGTAGAGCTGGCCTACGTAGAGCAAAGATAGCAAAGCTGTTGCAGCACAATTTACATCGTTTTGTACTTAAAACATGATAAAACATACAGTACCAGTCAAACATCTGCCAATGATTAGTAGTCAGTGGCACAAAAAGGGGGCCATGCAACATAAGCAGCACATAGGGGCGCCACACAAAGGGGGGAGCGAAAAACAATGGTAGGCAAAAAAAATGCATAATAACGGGGAATCTCTTTGTCGTTAATTTAACTTTTACTTCTCATGTAAACATTGTCACATACTGTAAGCAAAGCCTGCCAGGCCTATTGGTCACAGCTGTTCTCCAGGCACCGCAGTTGGTTCCAATGACTAGCAATGCACCTAATACAGTTGGAAAAGCTCAGTTCTTTCAAAGCCGTATTAAAGTGAATTGAGTTGTTAAGTTGTTAAATAATGGTTGATTATTTTCAGTCAGCAATGAAAAGAATAGACTAGAAAAGAGATACTCAATAGAAAAAACAGGGCTCAATATTTGAACAAATGTTGCACATAGTCTTACTTACAAATTATTGTACATTAAAAGACAATAATAAGGTCTTAGTAAAATAGGGGCTGCTACTGTGGGAAGGGCAGGATGCACTTCTTGCTGCCCAGCAGGATTAAGTTTCAGCCTGGTGCTTATCATTCTGCTGTTAGGCCATTGTGTGTAGACATGCTAGTAAAGCAACCTTGAATTTGAACTTCTGAACCTTGCAACAATTCCTTCCAACAATAACACCAGATATAAAAAAATGACCTACACAAGCAATGACAATATACATAACATGCCCACTCCCCCTATGGTTAAAAAAAGATACCCCTGTTGAATACCCCTCAATAAATGTGTAGTTGCGCCCCTGCTAGTATTTAATGTTAGCTGCTAATTGTTGTTTTCTAAAGAAACAAACAGCGGCTGTCAAGGACACCTCAGCTCAAATGATCTTATTTATATATAATATTGTAATGAGGGAGCAACTCAAAGGCTGGTCTTTGGCATCTTGTCGTTTATTAATGACACTCAGCATTCAGGACTGATACAGAATAGGCAGGATGGCAGGGATCTTAAACACAGACACAACACACAATAACGCACATAACACACAGACTAAATGAAAACAGAATGAACAGACCTCACTGAACACTCCAGCATCAATATTCTACCCCAGGTTTATGTGCAGCTCCTCCGGCACACTACAATGGCATAATATCTCAGTGACCGGGCGCTCGGCAAAGTCAAAAGTCTCTGATGAAACTCCAGTAATATGACATCAGCCCCAGAAAGCTTCACAGCTCTCTGACATTATGAGGAATGGGCCAGTCTCTCACTGCTACCAATTACGCTGGATCAGTAGACACACTTACCGCACCAACCACATGGCCCAGGAACGCTGTCTCTCGCAGATGAACTTTCTTCAGCTGCAGAGGCAGGCTATCTTGGCGGATGGCTTAGAAGACCTCACACAAGTTAGCCAGGGTGCTTCCTAAGTCTGCAGCATGCACAAGGAGGTCATCTAGGTACACTATGCAGCCAGCACTCTCTCCATCAAGTGGTCCATTGCAGAACTTCCCTCTGGTGCCAGCCATAGACATGTAAATATGTCTATGGTGCCAGCCTTTTCCCCGGTCACTGTTATCAGCTGAGCGGTGGTTGGAGTGAACCAGTGGTGCCTGGAAGGATGCCAGGTTGCACTATGGAGACGGTGGCACCTGTGCCCATTAGGCCCCAGCAGGGTTGACCATCGAGCTGGTAGCTCAAGTACAGTCCTGTAGAGTGGCCCATGCGACCAACCAGCGTGCATTGCCCTTGGAGAAGAGGGGCTGGAGACTTGAGTGGCGTTCCCTCACTGCACCACTCCGCTGTCATTTCCCCCCGGTTGGGTGGCTTTGGCTTTCAGTGCTTCAGCTGGATAATCGCAGGCCAAGTGACCTGACACTCTCCCAGTGCACTAACCCATGGGGATGTGTTCATAGACATGCAGTGTTACGCCATCTCCACCATCAGTTGGGGACAGCGCTCTGATTGCTTGGGCGTGGGCCAGCTCTGTCTGCAAAGCAGAGGGTATGTGCTTCATGTCTTTGTTGGCCATGCAGTTCAGACCTCAGGAGCTCTGCTCGAAAACAGTGTTGCCACCCTAGTGTGCTGGTTAACATGCTGTAATCAGCCCTCTCACTAGGATACAAGAGCAGCAAGCAATAGGCCTAATCAGAATGTTTGTAAACAAAGGTTGCCAAAGTACTTCCGGGTGGCTAACTGTCATCCTGTCAACAGCTGTTAGTATAGTAGCATTTTGATTTAAAGGTTATCAATCAAAAACTCATCATCAAGCATGCCCAGACTGCTGACTGGTATTGCGCAATTACAAATCAATTTGGCTGATGTCAGTATCTACCATTGAGGACACCGGGGTCATGTCCTCTGTATTTTTCGTGATCGAGATCCGTGCATTAACACAGCATTACTAAGGTAGATTTTAAACATGTAGTTTTAGATACACTACACACGCAGCAATATAGGGTGCGTTCCTAGATACAATCTGACACTTTGCCTCAAAACGAGAGAACAATAGTTTGAATTCACTGAGTATGTTATTTATCAACGAATAAACGAACAACTAAACTAATTTACGAATTCACCGCCATGTTACTTTCTGCCTGATGTACTGGTGTCATAATTCAAATAGAGAAAATAAGACTGAAACAAACTTAACTTTTGGAAAGGTAATGTGAAGCATCAGGCAAAGGAAAAGAGAGGTGAGTAAGAAAAGTTGTTAAAGGGAAACTTCAGGATTTTTCAACCTATGCCCTATTTTTAGATCTTTTTGGGTCCAGGATTGAGTTAGAACGCTAAAACAATGACAACATGGAAAGGATCCCTACAGAAAAACTGTAGAAAGGGGTACTATGTCTAGGTACAGATAAAACACTGAGGCCATGTGTCATACCGCCTACTTGTGCACTTCAAACACTGACTTTCAGTGCTTAGGGCGTTCACACTGACAGAACCAGCAGAATTCAGGGCACTGAAAGTACCTGGAATGCGCAATGAAAACGGTCAAATAATGCACTGTGAAACGATGGACACTTCTCGCCCTAAACGAGCGCTATCTTGGCTCCGTAGCGGAAGAGGAGGAGTCCTTTCGGCAGCTTTTCAGTTTGGAAAGTTGGCTGACTGACGCCTCGCAAATCACTTCAACCATTATTGCTGGTTACAATAACTGTGTTATCTGATAGTACAGTGTCTATTTCTCGGTAACTTTTGAAAAATCTAAGCGAGAAAACGCCAAAAGATGTACATTTACATACAAAACACGGCCGTCAGCGGAGTTTAGTCCGCCATCTTTGTTTAAAATTTCCAGTTGGCCGGAAGAAGCTGGCGCACAGATTTATGGGTTAAAAGCTTGTACATTAGGGTCCGACAGTCTCAACACTAATCAGCGACAGAACGCACTACAGATGTAAGTGCTTAGTGTGCACTACGCACTGTATTGCAGTGTACTTTGTAAAGTAGGCAGTATGAGACACGGCTTGACTGTACAGTCATTTTCTACAGTTACTGAGGTAAACAGACGCAGGTGTATCTCTGTAGGGGTCCTTTCCATGTTGTCAGGCCATTTTATTAACATTTAGGAGCCTGTCATCAGCGAAAACAATCAGTTTACTTTGACATGCTGGCTTGCTTCATAGGATTCCATTATGTAGCCGTTTTGCAGTTTGCGGTTTTAGTGTTCTAACTCAATACTGGACTGATTTCGATCATTAATTGTCTCCAGTAAAGATTTAGACCCCATAATATCTAAAAATACGGCCCAGGTTGAAAAATCCCAAAGTTTAAGAACAGGCAGGCCTACTGCTATGAAGGAGGTTTTTTTTACAGGAGACAATTTTACAATGCTTATATTAATGCTATATAGCCAATTTCTTTTATTTCTGTTATCTAGTGACCATTCTGGGATGTGTGGTCTGTGGTACAAACTGTGTCGTTATTATTCATGTACCACGTCTGCCAGATTGTCGACGCACTTGATGGAGATGACAAATGCCAGTACAAAACCTATAATGTGGCTTAACCATACAATGACACCATCACACCATCAATACATCACTACCATCCATGCTCTGCTTCATGTGTACCACCACGCCCCCTCCATGACCAGCCAGTGATACTTTCCTCCATGAACATCTGTGGACTTGAGAGACGGGCACCCACGTTGTCTACCTCTCGCGTTGCTCTACACACGGTTAGGCAACTTCTTTCAACTGCTACGTCACCGTGGTTTCTGGAATGTTTTCCCTGGGTAAAATGCATCTAATGGACTGTATTTAGCATGTTCGGTGGTGAGGTAAGGTGCATATAATTAGCTTGCGAACGTAAAAGCGGTCCATTGCCTAATGGTTATATACCACCTCAAGCTATTTTAAGTAGTTCAAAGGAAACAGGACATTGCTGGAGCTAGAGACGGTGGGAAGAAGGTGGCACATGGTGGTTAAATTATATTTTTTCCACACCAGACCAGTGACGCAAGCGAGGTCATCCTACTCGCCGAAACATCTCATGCGCTGACAACAGGAGTTAAAATGGTTTAACAAATCAGCTTATCGCTTTATTCTCTGGAACTCAATGACATCTTTGAATTAAAATAGGTGAGTTTGGAATCTATGAAATGCTTTTGACGTGAACGCATACACGTAGGCTATAGATTACGTTGCATGCTTTAGGCTAGACACTGTTACACCACCCAGCTGCAGTTTTAACAATACATCGGCTGACTGATGTTACCACTTTGGTGAAATGTTACACGCCGGTCATAGCTGTATCATATAAGCATGCAGTGTTTTAGTTATATGTATCTTGTAGTGAATCTTTACCTATCTGTGATATCTTGACAAACCTGCAGCGCAAACAGCCATATTTTCGTAGATCTCTGGAAGTTCTCCATCTATTCCAATTGTATAGCATGGGGGTTTCTTTCCTCTGATGGACCAGCCCAGCTGTATTCTATAATTATTTTGTAAAATATAGTTTGTTGCTATTCCACTGCTAACATAATCTATTGTGTGTAATCCTCAAACCTCCTTTTCATGGTTTTGCTGTGATCGGAAATTCTGTCAAAAGCAGACGGCAGCGTAGAGCTCAAACTTGTTCTATTTCCGTCACATCCCACGGGCATTAAAATATGTATGGAACAAATAGGGATTGCCTTATATGCGTTGAAAACAGAAAAAGGCCGATCGCAGACGGCGGTTGCTTATAACAGTCTCTTTAAATTGCAATTTGTTGCAGTTAGACACGTGTAAAACGTGTAGCGACACATGCTTCTAGTAGTCTTTCCTTTGATAACTCAATACTGAAGAGAGCAATGTAAGAGATGGTATAGGCAGTGCGGGAACAAATGTATCTCAATGAATTGAGCTGAGGCTGAGACCCACCAAGAGACTGATAAGAAGCCTATGCATTCCATAGGCAGTAGTAAGTAAGCTAAAACATTTAATTCGTTGTGTTTAAAGTCATCCTGACAATATGGAACATAATCGAAAATAAGTCATAACGTAACTTTAAACCACCGTTTAAAGGCATGCTCACCAACAGTCTGGTTAATGATCCAAAATGTATTTTCAGTATTATATCTCTGTCAATTTGGGTATTGTAATTGATGCAGATTATCCATGGTGTTAGCATAATGGGGACAGACACTACAAGCAAGGTGGCCTAACAACTGTGTCTTGTTCTGTTTCAATCTGAATTGGGCATTGTTGGTACAATATGTCCACTGTTCCTTAAGCCCTGGGTAGCTGATCGTACCCAAGCCTGCTTATGATTCAGCGACGGCTGCCCAAGTGAGCCTGTTCTGTAGCGTTAGTTGTAAAAATGTGTGATGAATTGCTTAGGCATACATGGCGCCAAATCTGGTGTGCTAATTGTCTTCTGTAAGGGAGTGATTACAGTCGCAATGGTTATGGTACACCATCAATGTCTGATTATGATCGTTGACTGTCATCCATGCCAGCCATCCACAAAACAAATTGGAGGAAGTCCCTGCAACTTAACACATTAACAGAAAAACTAGATCTTAAAACAGCTTCACCAAGGAGTAAAATGAGGACAAGAAGTCGTCTAAAAAATGAAAGGTTCCCTGACTACAATCACCACCTAACACCACCTACAGTGTATAATAACAGGGAACTCACTACATTTGAGTTACTGAATCGGTATAAGAGAGAAGCAGTTCTTCATGCAGGGAGGAACTGATGCACTGGCCCACTTTTGCAGCAACTCTGCTTTCAAAGACCTGTTAGATTATTTATGATAGTACACTTACTTATTCTCAATTGATTGTGAAATACCAAATGAGAGCTACTCTTTTCTGTAATATGGCATGGCAACATTGGTGTGCTTTCTGTAGGTCCTGTCCATGATTAAGCTAATAGCTCAAAACGCATATTAAAGGTATGTAAGTAAACCATTATATCATAGGCAATATTTAACTCTGTGACTCCTTACTTCATGGAGTAACCATAGATTAACTGATTAGCTCATACTGTTGGTCAACTAATTCACTTGGTTTCATTATGTTGTTGTTTTACCCTTTTTAAAAGCTTCATTGAGATAGTGCATCACAAAGAGCCATGTCAACATCCCAGCGCAGTGATTTTTATATCAGCTGTTTGGATGTGAGGATTTCAGGAGTGCTTCTGATGAATTATCCTGAGTGAAGTGTCAACCTGTATTGTTCACTGGCCTGGAGATCATTGGCTTAAAGACATTGGCGTAGATCTTTCTGGAAGAGACATTCTTTCAAGAAGATTGGAAATTAACACAGCTTTATAGTTGTTTAGTTTGCATGCTTAGTGCTAATGGATGTCGTAGCTGCTAATCTTGAGAGGCCATAACATGGGAGCGAGGAGACAAGGTAACAGTGCTCTAAATTACTCTCTGAACTTCATGTTCATTGTGAAGTTGTATGGGAAGATATCACTAAGTATCGCAGTAGGTTAATATATTTCTTAACTTCACACGTGGAACAGTGAAAACTAACATGATTATACATCTTCTAAATCAATTTCAGAGGAACTATTAGCAGCCATATATACGTATGTTGGAGGTGGAGAAATCTGAGCAGCTTTCAGTTTGAAGCTGTCCCTCAGTTTGTGCTTAGCAGTGTTTGAAATAGTCTTTAAGTATGAAAATATAATGAAGCTCTAAGATTGGATGCTGAAAAATTGCATACCGTGTTTGCATTATAGTCAGTGTAACAGTGACTTTTACGGTATTTTTTATGGTCCACATTTATCTGCTATCAAGATGGTTATAGGTAGTCCAGAACCTATACATAACAATCATGTGAATGTAATGTTATATAACAAAACAAATAATTCCTTCATTTTCTCATGTCTACATGTATATGGCATTAATAGCACATGTAATGACACCATACATCACTGATGTCTGCCTAGTACATCATCCATACATTTTCCCTGGCAGTGCTCCCCTTCCGCCCCCCTCCCCTTATGAATGGTGTGCCACACTTGCACGAGCAAGCTGAGACTTAAAGTCTAAGTCCTGTCCTACTTTCTCCCTCACTTTTGTACTGAGGTTGGGTCTGCTGGTGCTGCTGCTGCTGCTGCTGCTGCTGCTGCTGCTGCTGCTGCTGCTGCTGCTGCTGCTGTGGCTCAGTTCTGCTCTTCCCGGCTAAATCTGATACAAAAAAGTCCATAAGTGGAGCAGTGAGGAGGGGATTACATAACCCTTTAGCGTGTATGATATTGGCTAAGCTCTCTCTGAGCCGTTATTTTTGGGACATGGGGCTTTACTTATAGAGGTTGCACTAGTAAGAGCAACTGTTTGTGTACATACAGCACAAATGTGTAAAGGTTTAAAATTGGAGGTGTTGCAGATGTTTCCTGGTCTACCTGGGACTTCACTGTGAGCAGAATTTGACCATGTGTCATGGCATTGTTTCCATGGTAATGTTAATGTTATTTGTGCTGAGTGTTTGCACTGGGCCTATATAAGTCACTAACCAAATAGTCATAAGTGAATATTTTAAGATTGGTAGTTAAAGCCTGAATCCCTTGCTCATAGATGTCGCGCTTTTCTATGCAAGTAAACTGTTTTGTAAAAAAGTCTGTAGTACAGCATGGAGATGTTGAACATCTAAAGTCAAAATCTCTATAATACAATCTTTATGTACATGCTAGATCCGGAACATTTTTGTTTTCATCTAGTCGTTGCATTGCTATGAGTTTAATTGAGAGTGTGAGTAAGCCAGTTTATAAACAGCCATCAACCAGCCAGTCTGCAGCCAACCAGTTTGACACCCTCAGTGGCATGAATTTCTTCCCAGTATAAAATGGAGCCAGGCTGTTTGACTGCAGCAGTTCCACGGTGTAAAGAGTGTAGGGTGGTGTGAGTGGAGAGCCGATGGAGGCTGTATGCGTCTTCTGTTGTAAGAAAGAGTATGGGTGCAGGGTGGGTACCCTTGAGGGCATTGCGAGTGGAGGATACTGTAAGAGCGCCACCTGCGCCCTCTTGGCCCTGGTGAGAGAATGCCCCAATGCACAGCGTGAAGATGGAGCATGTGTGCTGTCTGTGTGGAGGAGGGATTATGACTTGATAGTAGAGGGAAAAATGCTTCACTGCCTGACATAACTTACATTCTTATTTTCAGGATGTTTCTATTAATTCCCCAAATATATATATTTTTAAAAATAGATAAAGATGCTTGCTATTTATGTACCTCCACTAATGCATGGTAAAAAATACATCTTTGACTTTTCTGAAGCATCAACCACGCTGTGGCCTTTCCTGGCAGCAAAATGTTACCAGTTGCACTAATTCAGATAGTTATTTATTCAACTGTCAGTTGTTGTATTACAGTGGCAATATATAATAAGGTTATCTCGATGAAGACATCTGGCTTATGTCATGCAGACCCAGATTGTTCTCAGGGACATTAAAGGAATAGGTTTTCAGGATTATTTTTAGATCTTACAGTACCATTCAGTTCACACCAGAGGTGCTGGCCTTCCTAGGGCTGTCAGCCCTCCCAGACCTCATTACCTGAGCCCAGCAGGCAGGAGGGCAGCAGGCGGTTGATTGTGCTCTGGGGACAAACCTCTGCAAGATGCTACACGTCCTGCAGCGAACTGCACCGCTCCCTAGAGCTTCTCAACGAAAACACCCGTGGACCTAATGAATAACAAACAGAAAGCCTTTTCACTTGTTTTAAAGTCCTACGGATACTTGACGATAGTGTATGACGTTCGGTTTTTTTCGCTGCCAAGTAAGAGTGTGTTTGACTGTTCTGGGTGAACTGTCAGCTAGTGTTATCTTGAGCTGACACAGTTTGATTGAGCTCTGAGAAGTCACATTGTGCATGCCACCAATGGTGCCACCGCTGGTTCCCTGGCATGAGCACATCAGACCAGAACAACACACGGCTTCTGTTCCTGTGACTTTAAGGCCGTAACAATAGAGAGCACAGCCACCAGTTAGTTTCCCTTACACAGTACCAGAGCCAGAAAGGATCAGCACGGCCAAGCCCTGCAAGAACCGTGCATGGTAAAGAGGATCTTCAAGAGGAAAGGAGGCCACTTGAAATCCTCGTGCACCTGTATGAATGATGGAAAAGGTTTAGGGAGTTTTACCTTGTTATTCGTGTTCTTCTAAAAAATCAGGTAGAGCTCACCACAGTGTTGGCTGTTTTAACCAGCTTGACATAAACCAATCAGTACATATCTGTCGACCATAGTAATCAGCTGAATGGTGTGTAATGACTATTCTTTGAACAGTCTTTCTGCTGAGTTCACATCAAATGGGTGGTCATTAGTCAGAATCTCACACTCTGAGCAGCAGGTGCTCTGAAGAGAAGGAAACAGGGGAGAAGTTTACCAAAATAGCCACACACACTGGTGTATATGAGTGCCCTGTGGCGAGTGTGAACTATGCTGTGGCAAATCAAGGGCAACAGACTCAGCGAGGGGCCCCACTGCAGTCCTCCCTCTCCTTACCTCTTGTAAGATTCATGATCAAGCAGCTGCTGTGACCACCAAAAGTTGGCCAGCAGAATATCCCAAATGGTTATCTTATCATGGTCACAAAGGAAAGGTCCCCACACTGGATTTGCACAGACCCCTGGGTTCAGGAAGCAAACTGAGGTGTGAGTGACTGCAATTAATCATAGTATGGGAATGGGGGAGGCCATTGAGAACCATCAGTCAGAGATTGCCAGACCTGTTTGCATTGCAAGCCTAGCTCATTTACATTAGAAGCCTAGGAGGTGTCTTAGAACAGTATATATGGCTAGAGATGCTTGTTGTTCAGACCTACACCGCTGAATCCGGAGTATGTTCTACGTGCTTCGTTACTGCACTTTACTGGAATAAAGATTGCTGCATCAGAAACAAAGAAACTTCCTTCATTTCTTACACTCTCTACTGTGGACTTGGGAAAGAGTTGGCAGTTACTCGGGTGGCTCCACTTCTAATTGGATAAGAACACCAACCGAGCTTATTCTGCCCAGTTAATGTCAGCAAATGCTGGCCAGTCTGGTCCTGTGGCGCTGTAAAAGATCCTCAGGCCACTATTGATTGGAAAAGTGTGAGAAAGTAGTGTAGGAAAATACAGGTCTTTTCATAACATTTTTGATGTTGTGTACTTTCTTGAGACTTATATAATGTTTTTGCCTTGCTGGTTTTATTCTATTCACCAGTTAGGAGAGAGATCAGCCTGACGTTAGATAAGAACACTTCAGAAGCAGGGACGTGCACAGGAGGGGGCTAAGGTTGCTCGGGCAACTGCCTGTTTGCCCTCCTCGACTGAAGTTGCCCCTCCGAAGGAAATATATATATTTTTTTAAATAGTATTACGGCTGCAGAACTTCATGTAGGCCTAGATAAAATAATTGCGGAATAAGCGTCCAGGGGACGGGCGCGTGGCGGCGGCGGTTAGTGAGAGTTTCAAGTGATATAGGCAAAATATGCATCCAGGGGACGGGGGCGTGGTGGCGGTGGTCAGTGAGAGTTTCAAGTGATATAGGCAAAATATGCGTCCAGGGGACGGGGGCGTGGCTGCGGCGGTGACAAAAATGAACGTGTTGCCCCTTTTTTCCAGGGCAGCCCTTCAAAATTCCTGTGCACGTCCCTGTTCAGAAGGCTCTGTCAAGAATGATGTCTTTCCATTTACTGACACAGTTGAACTAAATCATGAGTAATTCATGCTAGCACCTCCTAGCATGTTTTACAGTTTTTCTCAATTGCTTACGCACCACACCCCCCCCCCCCCCCCCCCCCCCCCCCCCCCCCCCCCCCCGCCTAATGCTGTAACAGGTTTTTACGGCGGTTTTTGAATTGATCTCACCTGTGTGTAATAGCTATTTTAGTGTGTGTGTGTTTTTGATGGCTTTTGTGTGATGTCTGAAGGCACAGTTTAAAGGCACACATGGTTTTGAGTGGAGAGTTTGGTTTTGACATGGAAGTTTGTGAAGATGAGTGTACAGCTTTTAATTTGTGTTTGGAGTTTTGGGAAATGGAGCATAATTTGAAGAAATGTGTCTTGGCAATCAAGAAAACCTGTAAATGTAGCTGGTGTTTAGAGGTCAGAATGATATGGGGAGTGTACGTCGTGGTTAAGATGT
This sequence comes from Clupea harengus, assembly GCF_900700415.2. NCBI lineage: Eukaryota > Metazoa > Chordata > Actinopteri > Clupeiformes > Clupeidae > Clupea > Clupea harengus. The sequence goes on from NC_045157.1 coordinate 20,577,485, forward strand.
ATTTGCAACATTTGCTCTGGCATAATGGCTTAAGGCTGACCTTTGTCTCTACATCCCCAGATGCCATTTCCTCCTCATAGTGTGAGCAAAATTGGAGGAAAATTGGGAAGTCACCATGGTAATCGAAGATTTCCTTTTGTTTTTCCCATGCAGTATGTTCGAAGGATTTAGTTTGAAAACTGAAAAAGGATTCTGACCTAATTTATCTGCTCCTTCTCACAAGTTCACATTCCTGTGTTCTGATTAGGGATGGGCATAATTAATCGACGATCGATTAATTGATCATTAAGAATTTCCTCGATGAAATTATTTTTTCATCGATTAAAACTAATGCATGTTCTGTTGCGTAGTGTGCGTGTAATTTATTTATTTTAGGGCTGTCAAAGTTAACGCGTTATTCTATGAGATTATTGTGGCGGAGATTAATGCAATCAAATATTTGAACGCAGTTAACGCAACTTTGTTTACTTCCGGTGCGCGTTGACCCGTGGCACGAAACCGCCCCTTGTCTGCAGTCAGTTAGATAGAAGAGACCGAGACGGTAGTTGAAGATGGAGAGAGCTGAGGGATTGTTGGCGGAAAGTTTCTGTTTAAGAGGCAAAATGACAGAACAATCGACAAAACTAAAGTTGTATGTAGCATTTGTCAAGCTGAATGTAGCTATCACAGAAGCAGCTCGTGTTTAAGTTATCACCTTAATGCAAAGCACCCGACAGAAAGCAGTCCCAGGTTAGATGGTCGCCAACCCACACTCCACGACTTCTCTAGGAAATTAACTAGACCAGTCCGTGAAAAGGTTACCAACGCTGTAGCAGTTTAGGTTGCGGGTGACTGTCGGCCCATCAACATAGTTGAAGACGGTGGGCTGACTGAGGTGATTCGAATTGCTTCAGGGGACAATTCTTACGATTTACCGTCGAGGGGCACCATTGTGTCTCGCATACATTCCTTGGCTGATGGCGAGAGAGCACGAATTCAATTAAACAACAGTGTCTAAAATAATGAATGAAGTGATTACTTGTTCATTTATAAGATTTAGTCTTTAGAAGAAAACAAACTTTTAATCACGATGAATCTAGATGAATGAATTTCAAAATGTGAGATTAATTAGTTAGAGAGAAAAAAAAACGAAGGTCAGTTGTGTTTATGAGCACCGGCTTCTAGCTGTCGGCTCCGCTGCTTAAGAGTACAGCAGCGCATATTTTCAAGTGTAACCATTGAACGGATAACGTTTAACTGCCACAAGAGTTGTCCATCTTGTAAGTTTAACTGCCACAAGAGTTGTTCATCTTGTAATAAATATCTCAATGAGGAAACACGCTGTGTTTTTTCTATTTTCACTGCATTTTAATATAGCCTATAAATAGTGAATTTTAATATAAAAATTATAATGATTAATCGAAAATCGATCGTTAATCGATTAAGACAATTTAATCGAATGCCCATCCCTAGTTCTGATGCAGGCTCAAATGGTTCCTTTGCCTCCCAAATACAGGTCAAGAGTAAGTAGGAGGCCACATTGTAGCTGTTAAGGTGTCTTAAGGTGTGCTTTCTCTCCTGATATCAGGCTGAACATGACAAGATTCTGCCATAGATGAGTTTAAATGTCCCTGGTGAAACAGAAGAATGACACTCTGATGTCAGAGGCAAGTATGCACATTTGATTGTGTGTGTGTGTGTGTGTGTGTGTGTGTGTGTCTGTCTGTCTGTCTGTCTGTCTGTCTGTCTGTCTGTCTGTCTGTCTGTGTGTGTGTGTGTCTGTGTGTGTGGGTGAATGTGTCTGTGTGTGTGTCTGTGTGTGTGTCTTTGTGTGTGTCTGTGTGTATTTGTGTACACATGTATGTGTATGTGTGTGTCAATACTACTGTATTGGCTGTATATGCTGTATGTGTGTGTATCTCTGTAAAGGTATGAAGAGAGATATTTATACCGATAGCATTCAAATATACAACACTTTAGAAGTATTATACTTTCTGTCTAGAGAAATGTCTACCGTTGTGTAAACTTCCACAATACGTTCCTTTTGCCCCATAGTACTGTAACCACAATGGAGGCATCCTTGTAACTTCTGAATTATTAAAGGTGGAGAGTCTTAAATGGCTGACAATGTACATTTATTTCTGTGCTACTAATCTTGAGAAGATTATTCTGACTGCTGGCTATGCATTAGGTATTCACATCATGTACTTGATACCTCTGCGGTTTTCAAGCCAACCACTCAGCCCTGCATTGAATTTATAGCTGTTGAACTGCGAGAATACATATCTTACACAGCTTACATTATAGATCAAGCATTACAACTGTCATTGTGAATTGTGAACAATGTTCATATATGCACATAAAGCTATGAACCTGTGTAGGTGCTGAGTGAAAGTGGGTGATTAACCGTTTTCGGGTGTTGTATATAGTGAGAATGGTTGGGGGTAGTGTCCCTTGGGAAATGGGCCGTAGCTGGTGTGTCATATGTGTACACTGGTGTTATCTTACTCAAAACACACTTTGACTGAGCAAAGGCAGGCGGTGGTGTGGGTTGAACTAAACCGAAAGGGACAGCATTTGTTTATATGGACGGCAGAGGTGACTAGGTGCAGGGAGATGGGTGAGGCTAGACAGGTGAAGTGACGTGCAAACATTCATACAGAGGGAGTCTTAATGCTTTATCTGATGGAGTGCAAAGAGAGCATGTTTATTTAGTCTCACGTGTGGTATTAGTCTTGCTCCACTCCCCAGCAGTTTCACTTGCTTCATTAGCCTCCTTGACTTTGTAGTTCTTTTTCAGTTTCTCAGTTTGTCCTACAGTACTTGTGCAACACAATGAAACATCTTGCCAGTAGCATCTATCGTCAAACAATGCGATGTGTCATGCGTGGCATTGCACAGATGTGTTTTTAACTGAATTTGCCTACCTGTGACAGTATCACACAGGCAGTGACAGGTCATGAGAATGTGCTTACCCAAGTAAAATGATACAGCCCTTATCTTCCCCAAATACGTCACGTCTATCCATTTTACCCAAGAAACCAAGTCTGATAATGCCCACCGCTCTGGTTGTCATGCGAGCTCTTGCTCAGTGACCTGATGCTTTATCTACCTCCTGTCCGGATGGAGAGGCAGCGGCGACCTGCTCTCTACTTTCCTTATCAGGCATTCACTCAGTCAGGATATTTGTGACAGTTTAAGGGAATGAGACAAGAATGAAAAGCAGATAGATAAATGATTATAAGCAGAGATGCATTTGTATTTTTGTGTGTTTGTATCTTTTTGGATGCAGTGCAGAGGAGAGAGTGTGTCTTAAACATTGGAGAGGGGTAGGATGGACCGGCTGGAAAAGGACAAGCGGATAAAGAAAGACGCGTCCCTGAATAGCCTCAATCTGGGCTAAATGTGTGACAGATATGGATTTTCACTTACGCAAGCCTCACTGATTTGGAACCTACACCCTCCCTTTTTTGTATCCCCTCGTCCACCCCACCACCACCACCACCCCCCGCCCAGCCCCACCTTCCTCCCTTTCTCTTTCAGTGTCTCTCTCTTTTTCTCTCTCACGCTCAACTGGGTATGCTCTAGATTAGATTTGGGAGAACTCTGGTGATGTGCCCTTGTGTAGGAGAACATGTCGGTCCCTGTGGATTTAGTTCTTTAGTTCTCAGTCCTCCTGCTTGCTGCATGGGAAGTCACATGGAAGAAGGGTGGGGATGAGGTGGGGTGGGGGGGGGGGTATCGACTTTAGAGGGTTCTCTGATGCAGGACTCCCTTTACACAACCACTCTGTCATCTCAGAACTTTTTTACAGGTCATTCCCCCAGTTCCAAAAATAGCAGTCCCCAGATCACATCACTGACAAAAAACAGTTGTTCATATCCAGTGACAAAATTGTGGAGGGCATTCCCAATCTATGGAGGATAAAGCAATTAAAGAGTCTCTTCAAGTGCTTGAGAGGAATCTATTAATGGTTTGAGAGGTGGTGAGAGCACTTGTTTGTTTCTTATTTGAAATCTGTTCCACAGCGGTAGTGACCTCTTGCAGTCTAGAGCCTCTCAGAGCTAAAAATACAGCCATGCATCGCTCTCTGCAGAGCTGTGTGAAATGAATGTGCAGGACCGAATACTGGACCGCAAAAGATTGCGTCCTCACACAAGTCGGAGGAAACACACTCCACCTTGTGAGGTGTTGAGGCCCCTAGTCTAATTCTGTCATTAATTTCATTTGTTTTGTGTGCGCTTGGCTTGTCACACAAAGAACAGCTGTGGCCGTGTGCATATTCCCTTGGCCTGTGTGTGGAAAGTTTTAAGTCCATTCATATCCCAGGAGAGGATCTAAGAGCTTGTCTCTGAATAAACAGTAATGCTTACTTAGAACTGACTGAGAAGACATGAATGATGGAGAGAGAAAGAAACAATAACAGAGTGTGTAAGTGTCTTTGATTGAGTGTTTTGGAGCACTATTTACATACGGACTGCTGAAACCTTCTCTGTAAAGGTTCATTCTGCCATCAGCCCTCTTCCTGGGTGAATCTGTGAATGCCAAATGAAGTGGAGCAGCTATCATGCAACATAACAGCATTTGGGAAAGAAGCACAGTGCTAAATGTTTCATCTCAGCTGTATAGAAACTCTCATGAACAGTATATCCCAGTCTGTCAGCATGTTGTATTTGTGTGTGGCCAACTGCTGAATGTAAGCTGAGAGCTTTGAGAAGTATCACCTACATGTCTTCCTCTTTATCCATTTGTTTGTTGTGTTTCATGTCGTTTTCATGACACACGCTCCTGCTCTCGGTGTAGTGGGCCAGGGAGGCTGCAGATACGTTGGGGAAGAAAAGTGGGTCAGCCCGTCATGGGGTGGCTTGTGTCAGACAAGTCCCATTTGAAAGGCCTGGAGGACGTTGTTGACACTCCACGGCCACCCACACAGCAGGGGAATATTTATCTCTTTCTGCCAGCATATCTGCCTGTTATTCTGCGGATTACTCCCCTGAATGTGTCTCTGGAGTCCTTGACCAGCGCACAATGCTAAGCATACTGACCTCTGCACAGAAATAGATTGCTAAATATATTTCACCATTTAGGTTGTATGGTGGTGTAGGATGGGAGGTATTCTGAGCCCACTACCATGACAGGATTTTGTCCACAATTCCCAGTTGTTCAAATTGAATTTACAGTACCAGATGTCAGTGTTGTTTCTATTAATTTACTTAGACAATGTTGTGACTCTTAGGGGTTTAAATCCCCAATGTGCGTGTAGTGAATTCTGTTAACATGTGTTTCCATTAACAGTTTTTGTTGTTGTTAAATCATGGAAAAAGCCTCCCTCTCTTAAGCTTAGTCCGCTGTTTTCCAGATGAGAATATATTAATATATTATGTATTCTAATCAAGCAAAGGTATTCCTATGTCAGTCACTCCGCATAGAGTTTATAGATACCTGAGGAAAATGAACTTAGGTTTTGAGCTACTATCTCAGACATCACCTCAACTTGGCATTGACTGCAACTATGTGCCAAGACAGTGACTTACACTGTAGGTCATTTGATGGCACATTTGTGTTACTGTCACCATAAAGGCTATGAACACCTCAGTCCTTTCGTAGATGTGCATCACCCATTACGAAAGGCTGGAAAGTCAAGAAAAAGCAGAGTTACACCTCTTCCTATAGACCTTTCACCCTCACTCTCTTTCTTTCTCTTTCACTCTCTCTCTCTCTCTCTCTCTATCTATGTCTCTGTCACTCTGCTTAGGTGTGTTTCCCTTCTATCGATGTGATAATCGGGTCGGTTTTAGGTCTAATCATATCCGTTGGCAGCCATGAGAGCTGCACCGGGGCTCGATCCTGTGTAATCCCCAGAAACGACCCAGAGGCCAGCTGCAAGGGCACAGATGCGCAGGCAAACACTTTCCTGTCCATTCACTTGCATTAGCAGCTTAGCATTAACTTTAACACCCCCACTTCGCCCTCCAGGGATATGAATGAGAGCTGTGTCAGGCCAGGCTCCGTGCTGATATACAGGCACATGCCCCAGCCTCATTCCACTGCATTATATGTCACAGTGCAGGATGGAGCCGCTGATTGGGCCTCTGCACCATGCTACCTCCACTGCATCAGACTCTATTTTTAGCACACTCTCTCACTCTCACTCTCTCTCTCTCTTTCTCTCTCTTTCACTCTTTCTCTGGCTCTCTCCGTCTACCTCCCCCCACCGTCTTTATCTGTGCCTGAAGTCTCACTCTGAGGAGATATTTTGAATTTGCACAGCACTCTCTTCCTCTCTTACATTATTAATAGTGGCAAGTGAAACAGTATGGGAAGTGGGGGCGTATGGGAGAGGGGGTATGTGTCCCTGACAGTGTTCTGTCTGGCAGTCTGTCAGAACTGCTCCAGAGTGGAACACACTGAAACCTCTGCATTTGTTATAGATCCCACACATAACAGCATGCTGCAAAGTAGACCGATATTTTTCTGAATTTCTAAATTTCATCCTCTTGTTGTTGCTATCACTAACACAACAGGCCTTATAACCCAGGGCTGTTTCGTGATTTTGTAATGATTGTGTGGCCAGTACTCGAGAGCAACCAGAAAGACCTTTAATAAAGCAATTTCCGTGTACCTTATATTTTCCTTATATTTGTGTCATCTTACAGGATGATCATCAAAATAGCATGGATGAACTGCTCTTACCAATATGTGTAATGCGTACTGTTCACTGTGACTGTTCACTGTTTGAAAATTAGGGCAGTACCTACGTTTGAAAACTTGGACTTGACCAATTGATTGAATATGTTATTTCATCTAAAATACCCCCTCCGAATTCATGTTCCATCTGCATTCATCTAACATGCTCATTGCTAGGCTACCACCTTGGCATTTGCATGCAGATGACCAGCAGATGAGAGGTACCCGAGATGACTGCGGGTGACAAGTCGGACTTGCTTTTAGCCACACCACCAATAATAAATGCATCAAGCCTTGCCATCAAAAGAGGGGCAAAGAAGGCTCACCATGTTACATGTCAGATCGATGCCCCCCCACACCTCTCAGCATATGGGGTGTGTATTCATATGGATTGTATACATACTCTCAGCATGTGCGTCACGGCATTAAATCCAGTATGCAAGACCAGACAGACCTGCTCACTCAGTCCCAACAACGTCATTCACACACACACACACACACACACACACACACACACACACACGCACACACACACACACACACACACACACACACACACACACACACCCCCCCTAGGGCCAGTGATCTCTCTCAATCATGTCAGAGGAGAGCATCCCTGCCAAACTGACACTGGCAGATGTGCTGGGTGTTATCTATGACAGGAGCTTATGCTGGCTTCACTGCCTGAGCCTGAGAGAGGAGAGAGTAGCGATAGATCTAGCAGTTATCACGATGCACAGAACAGGTGTTGAATGGTCGCGGAAGTGTATTTTGAAGCGGTCGCTCACAGAGGTTTAGCACAGAGCCAGTAATGGTGGCATCTGTGCTGAATTATTCACAGTTGTGTGATGTGTTGCGTCATAAGCCAGATGTATGGATGAGCATGATTATAAGCTCATGTGAAGTAGGGAAGGCTTTGATTTGCGGCCATGATCCTTGACCCTTGATCTTTCATGTAAACTCACAATTTATGATGAAAATGTATGTTTAAGTACCGAATGGTTAGAGGTTTCCATGCTGGGGAGTTTCTTAGTCTTATACATGTAACCCAGTAGAGTGTTGTCACCACTGGTTCCTCTTCAGCGCAAATGTAGTTCTCATATGTCTTCCTCATGTCTCCCAGAAGTCGAATCCAGCAGAGAAGATGAAGGAGGATAATGCATTCCGTCGGCGGTTTTCTCTGTGTCCGACTGTTTCCTCTCCGCAGAAGGTGGACCCCCGTGGGCTCTCACGAAATCTCTCAGATGGAGACCATAGCATCTTCCCTCTCAGTCCAGGTAAATTGGGAACTCTCCCACCAATCAAACTCCACACACTACTTGAACTCAGTAGCAACAGTAGGTCTATATGTCTGCATATGCATCCCTGTCTCATTTGCAGACAGCCACAAATTTGCATGTTGGCTGTGTACATTTCGGAAGGTGTTGTAATTGCACAAAACCCAGGTCAGAAAAACAATCACCAGTTCTTCACATGGTGAAATGGTGTGAGTCAGGGTTTAAACAGGTGCATCCACCTATCTCTGGTCTGAGGCAAAACTAGACAGCTCTGAATTCAGACTTTCTGCTGAAATTATCTGTGGATCTTAAAGTAACATTATGTAATAATTTTACCTTAAAATAACAGCTTCAAAATAATTTTGGTGACACTGAACTTGTAATACGGAGAAAGGCGTCTGTGCCACTACCATGTAACTTTGGGGTACAGGGCGCAAGACCTCTTGCGAGAGCGACGCAATACTTTATGGCACCACCTCACGCAACAACAACTAGACCCATGCGCTAGCTATAAGAGGAAGCTAGCGCAGTATTCTCTGTATGGACATCATGGCAGAGGCAATAAAGAAGCTGAGGAAGCAAAAGATACAGAGTAACCGAGCAAGAGACCGAAAAAGGCTTTTACTTGTTGGAGAGAGCTAAAAGTTACAAAAGGATGCTGAGCTGGCCATAAAGTTGGACTAGTCAGTAATAATTTATTAGCTGTCTTGCTATGTCTTGTGATGCGCTTGCTTGATGTTTGGCTATGTTAGAAAAGTTGTCGACTCACTAGTTTTTCATCATAAAGATACCTACCACTGTTATTTATGAAAGATTGCGACATATGCTATAGCCTTATTGGTGTCATCCCTGTCTCACGGATATTTGTAGTTTTTCCGATGCCCAAAGTCATCGACCTGTCCTGTCTTAGGCTAGCATCCAAATAAATTAATCTCACGTCAAAAAGTTTGATCAGTCCTCATCAATCTCACGCCAGTAAGCCTTGGAAGTTTGCAACCTTGAAAACCTATTTCAGGTAGCTTGTAAGAAATTACACTGTCCAATGTATATTAAGCATGGCACCAAGAAAATGTTGTTGGATTACACATACTCCACATTAAAATGCTTAGAAAACAATGTATATGGGCTGCAGAGTCATATTTGTGTAAAACCTTGTCAGTCTACATACTTCTTTGGCTTCTGTTGTTGTCTTTGTCGGTTCCATATCCTTCAGCTTGTCAACAAACATGCCTGTATACTCTCCATTAGGGGGTCTCATAGGGGATTTGTATTTATGACAGTGATGTAAAATTGAGCTACACTCCGCCACTTTAGGAGGAGCTCAGTAGCAAAAAATACCAATTCTCACGTAATGGGTCTCTAGTTCAGATATCACGGCTTTGTGATGCCACAGAAATACCAATGATGATAATGTCCCTAGCCCTAGTTTGTGCCTTGCGACAGTCTTAGAGCATCCACAAATACAAAGCCAACTGAAATGACCTGTTTAACTGCCCATCTATTACCCCCTCAGACCTGCATGTTCACTATGGATCAGAGCTGCCATACAGTGTTCAGTGTGTTAGCAGAAGACAAACCTGAAGAAAAATGTAATAAAGCCAAGCGGTGATCGATCATTCAGCCTGTCCACCAGCCCTGTGCAATGTGTTGTTGTTTCTTGTATGTTTTTTTTCCCTTCCATTGAGGGCTTGTACTTTGTTTGAAGCTGAGTCTTTAACAAGTGCAGCTGGGAAAAGAGTGAGTGAAAGAGAGAGAGAGGGAGAGAGAGAGACACCCACTTGTTTCTCTCCTGGCTGCCCTGCGGCTGTAGGGCTCTTGTCATCCATCCCGCACGCAGAGGAGCGGTTAAAGAGGACACCTGAGACCACAGCCACAGGCGGAGGCAGAGATGCTGAACTCATCCGTCACCCACTCTCTCAGACAGCATTGCTAGGTACAGATAGTGCCACCCCACTGAAAGATGTATACTCCGTTTTTGCTGTCACATACATTCAATTGCTTGTAATCATACAACATCTATCTAGTTCTGTGGACATAGTAAAAAAAAAGTCAGCGTTTCTCAGTGTTGCTAAGCATTTCTATGCATCTGGGCATGATAACGGGTTTGCATTTGTTTACTGTGGGCCACAGTTTCAGGGTAAAAAAAAAGCAATAAATATGTCTAAAGGAGAAACAGCATGTATGAAATGTAGGTATGGAATATTTGGTGACTTTTATTAAATCACACCCTAAAAATGTATAGTCTTCTATGGGCCTGTGTATTTGTATCAGATATAGATATAAGTCTTTCCCTGGTATTTTCAGGAGTAGGCTCCATGAGTCATTTAAGGAAAGTAATAGATTCATACTCTTTGGGTTGCATTGATGTTCTGTGTGGGGTAATGCCATTTGGAAAAATATCAATCTCCAAGGATTTGCACTGACTGAACCTGCTGTAGTGAAAATGAGTCATACATCTCTTTTATCGTGTTGTGGTGTGTTGCAGGTAGTGAAACAGATAAGGATGGTACACAAAACCTCAAGAATAATGTCAGTCCTGCTAGGTCTCCTTCAAATAAGGTACGAAAAGAGTGTCACTTGTTAATATTATGATGCAGCACCTTAATGCAGTGAATTGTGAACGGTGGGTAGAAGCAAAGCTCCAGCACCCTGACTGTAAAAAGCATCGTGAACATCAGGAGGATAGGGGAGAGAGACAGGAAATGAGTGGGAGCGAGAGATTGGGAGTGGGATCAGGAAATGACCTGAGCCTGACACGAGCCCAGGTCCCTGTGGGCACTTATACCCATACATGGTCGGGATGCTACCGCTTGTTCCACAGCTCCCCCCAGTATTTGTATACCGTATTAACCAGATGAATATTTGTCATGTTTTCGAGTAAAGTACACGTAAGTGGAGAATGAAGGGTTAGGGAGAACGGTTCTGGGATCATTAAACTTTTCATGACATAAGGATATGTTATCATTCATGTTGAATGTGTTTTTGCTACACTTTTTAAATGTAACTTTTGGTATACATTTTCAGTCAGAATCAAAGGTTTTCAATGGCCATGAAAAAGAATGCTCTAGTCCCACGGAGAAACTGGACAGAAAGGAGTCTCTTAAGGTGGGTGTTCCTGACTGTAAGTGTGGTATTTGTGTTTAGCATCTCATAATTAAGACAGAAACTCAGATTTGTGTAAGTGAGTGTGACTGTCATTTGAGGGGCGACAGTGGTACAGGAGGTAGAGAAGTCGGTTAGTAAACAGAAGGTTGCTAGTTCGATTCCCTGTCGAAGCGTCCTTGAGCAAGAGACTGAACCCCTAATTGCTCCTGATGCGCAGTGTGCCATCAGTGTAAAATGTGTATACCTTGTAAGTCGCTTTGGATAAAAGCGTCTGCTAAATGACTAAATGTAAATGTAAATGTAAATTTGCACTTCCACACTAGCATTATGCAGACAACCGTTGATTTTTATGTTATCAGGCCATGTGCTGCCCTCTTGTGGTGTAATGAAGTAATTTAATGTTATTAAGACTGAAGGTCAGTCTTCTGTATGTATATTTTTTTTTTCAAAGGTCCAAAAAAAGAATTATCGTCAGGAGAAAAAGAGGGCAACAAAAGAGCTTTTTAGTGCTTTGAAGGACCCCACTGTTGTCATCATGTCTAACTGGTTAAAGGTGCAGTGAAATTGAACTCCTTCACTGAGTGCTAGATCATTACTTCAAATGATTTCTGTCTGTACTGTCCTGCGCTCTGTGTTCTTGTGGGCATTTGGTGAACTCCTCACTCTTCCTCAGATTCGTGGGACCTTGAAGAGCTGGACTAAAATGTGGTGTGTCTTGAAACCGGGAGTGCTTCTTGTTTACAAGTCCCCTAAGGTGGATCACTGGGTCGGCACCATACTCCTCAATGCCTGTAAGCTCATCGAGAGGCCTTCCAAGAAGGATGGCTTCTGCTTCAAACTGTACCACCCACTGGACCAGTCCATCTGGGCTGTGAAGGTGCGACACCTCAACCCCATTCCTCAAGTTTCTCACATGTTTTTACAGACAATCACCAAATTGGTAGCTTGACGATGTCATACTCATAATTCTAGTCAGAATATGAGTCTGATATCGCTCCATTGGGCTGTGATTATGGGGCGTGTTTCAACCGAAACAGTAGAAAAAATGCCTCTTCGCTCAATTGGTTACCTACAACCAATCAGAACAACGTAGTATGTGACCAGGGCCAGCTGATAAATTAAACTTTTACCGGATCCCGTAGGAAGCAAGGCAAAAACATCTTTTCGATTGACAAATGCCTTGATCGCGTTTCTCTGTTCCTCTTTCAAAATGAATGCACTGTCAATGTCTAAATGGACTCGAATCTATACATTTCAGCTCTTCAGCGGCAGCCATGTTTGTTGAAAACGAATTCAACTCGTGTGTTGGTGACGTGCTTGATTACGTTACTGTTGATGATCTGTCCATCATCGTATAAAGCCCGCCTTGACAATTTGATTGGTCCAGCAATTTCTGTCCGAAAATAATTTCTCCCAAATGGAGTAATGCCAGACCGAACTTCCCAACTTCAAATGTTGTGGGCGGGGCTAAGTTCGGTCTGGTATCCAGGCTACCAAATTGGCTGAATGGAATGTGGAATTCTTAGACTATTCATAGTTTTCAGTCACGTGACTACAATAGGTAGCTGACGGGCAAAAAGAACAGCGAAACAGCGTTAAACAGTGGACAACTTCGAGCAGTGCCGCCTACTCAACTACGATCGCCATCAACCACAGACCATACCACTATAACCAGACAGAGATATTTAGAAAAAAATAAAATGTTTGATCCATGTACTGCACCCGCTGACATTTTTATTTCTTTAACCTCGACGAAGTCCCTGCCAGAGCTCCAGTGTGGAGATATTTACATCTATCTAATAGAAAATCCATCCCCCTACACATCTCAAAAACTGAAAGCCTACAAAAGCACAGATAGTTATTTAATTTTCAGAAGTGGATGGGTTCACAACGCTGTCGTCTGGAAGGTGAAAACAAAAAACATCTTCATAATCAGAGCAAAGATGAGTGCCATTTAATAGCTAGCTACCAGCTAGCGAGATACCTGCTGTTAGCTACGAGCTACCTGCTGTTAGCTACGAACTACCTGCTGTTAGCTACGAGCTACCTGCTGTTAGCTAGCAGCCTTTAGCCTACCCAACGCTGTTCTTTATCATTTGACACAATTTTCTGGTTTAAACAAGTACGAACACCTGGTCTGGCGAATGACAACTTAAATTATTTTCCCATATATTTTCTACTGGCATTGTAGTATTAGCAGTTGGATGACAAAATACAGTAGCCTAGCCTACTTGCTTAGGTACTTGTCGCAATCTCAGAGAAGAAACCGGGTAATCCAATTTGAATTGTGTTGATGCTTTGTTTCTTGACTTTATTACTTGATCTATTCCCGTTTTAGGTAGTTATTCTGATAAATGAGGCGACCAGAACAGGGTGACTGCTTTTATTGCCAGCCCCAAAAGTATGGCTGCTTCACTGTGTGTCCGAGAAAAATGGACCCAGAAGACGTCTACAATCAACTGGTAGCAACGTGGGCGGGTTTTAAATGCGATAAAAACAAAATCCGGGCTTGTCTCCTCGCCGATTTCAACAGCCAACCGAGCAACAACTGTCTAGCATTTTACTACCTAAGTCAGACAATGTTAAAGCGGAGATATTAAATGATATTGAATGAAAGGTGGTCGGTTCCTGTATAAACTCCAGTGTTAGACAGGTGTGGAATGTGTTTTTTGCCCTTCAGCTGGTCATTCTGACGTCACGTGAAAACTATGAATAGAAAATAAATGATCATTGTTTTTTTTTTATGTGTTGTGTTATTGATTTGCATTTTACATAAGTGAGATATATGCCATATTTAGAAAAATCAATATCTCTTAAAGCTTTTTTTTTTTTTCTAGAAAGTCAAATTGTTCTGAATTGATCGCTAAAAGTCTATGTCACCCTCTGCTGCCCTGGCTTTAATATGAAGTGATTGGTACGAACCTGCTGATAGTGCTTTCCACTCCTCAGGGTCCTAAAAGGGAGAATGTTGGCTCCATCACGCAGCCTCTGCCCAGCAGCTACCTGATATTCAGGGCTGCATCAGAGTCAGATGGTGGGTACACTATCATGGAGGAAGAAAAAGAGGGAGAGTGACATAGTGAGAGAGATAATTATTGTGTGTGTAACTCTCTCTCTTTCTCGTACTCTCTCTTTGTCTCTTTGTCACTTTGTGTATTTGTGTGTGTGTGTGTGTGTGTGTGTGTGTGTGTGTGTTTGTGTGTGTGTGTTCGTGTGTGTGTGTGTGTGTACACGAATGCTCTGATGAACGGCTAAGCGTTTGTACATGTTGCTTCAGGGCGCTGCTGGATGGATGCTCTAGAGCTGGCCCTAAGCTGCTCCAGCCTGTACAAGCTGACCTGTAAGGCTGGACGTGACGGCGAGCTGAGCAGCTCCTCTGAGTCCTCACACATTCTCAACCTCCAGACCTCCCCTCTGTCTAACCAGGAACTCCAACTGTGAGTACTGCACACATGCATAAGCTGAGCATGCGTATACTGCATATACTGCATCACGGGATATATACGGCATTACGGTGGCAGATAAACTGGGTCAAAGCTCTTTTTCCTCCTGCAGTCAATCCTCTGAGTCAGGACAGGGGGTGTGTGTGGCATAGAGAGAGAGAGAGAGAAGGAGAGAGAGAGAGAAGAAGACAGAGACAGAATGAGAGAGTGTGTGTGTGTGTGTGTATGACAGAGAGAGAGATAGAGAGTGAATGCTGTTTCATGTCTGTATGCATCATCAGCCAGTCAGAGTCACTAGCAGGTCATGTGACAGGGGTATCATCCAATGCTGCATTCGGCAACAAAGCAGCAGCCCGCCCTCCCTTTCCTGGTCGTACGTCTCCCATTCCTCCTCCATCTGTCTCCATCATTTTCACTTGTGATGTAGCAACATCATGTGCAGAAGGTGGCTGTGAATTACAGCTGGAGTGGAATGGCTCTGGAGTTATATATAGCTTGTTTTTAAAGAACTACCTGCAGTTGCAGTCCCCGGGTAGGTAGAGAGTGAGAGTGTGCTTATGGATGCAGCGTTCAGAATGCCTACCTTGCACAGTGTATGCAAATTGATAAGATTTCCTCTGGAGTCCAGTGAAGCATTAAGATTTGGGTGTAGGCTCCATTTGTACTCGACATGGCAAAAAGTGCTTATATATCTGTCCTACAAAATAGACTGCATGTATTTGTAATATGATAACATTGTATCGTGACGGAATGTTATTTGAATATGAGTTTTGTGTAGTGCTCCTGTCTCCTGGGGACACTTGAAGTATCTTATCGTAATTGATCAGTGCATTTCTTTCATGTTAAGAGATGGCCATTGATTTATATTACCGATTATGTACCTCTCGTTTAGCACTGTTAAGATATATTTAACATATTCACCATATATTCAATATGCTAAACCTGTCAGGAGGTTGGTATTGATATCACTGAATTCCTGATCATAGAAAGTACATTTTCAGTCATGCATTGTCTTTTATGGTTCTATTTGTAAAAACACAGAACTCTCAGAACTATGGTGTAATAATGTGTTTATTATGTCATTCACTGGTTACTAGGAAGGTTCTTAATCAAAGCTACTGATGCTTCTGTTGAAACACATGAATCATGTGTTTATCTCTGCCATGGTCCTCTTAGCCTACATGACTCCATGCTGGTGAATATCCACATGGAAACAGATGGCTGCTCTGACAAATCAGAGAGGGAGATTCATGAGGAGTCAGACAATGGGGCCAATGAGAACGGAGACAGACTGAGTGAAGAGAGTGACATGGACCAATCAGATGACCTGCCCCCTGCCCTCAAGGCCACCTGCTACGTGGAGCAAAGTCAAGAGGAGATTGCTGAGGTAGTTTGGTTGACATTAAGGACCTGTGCTCATAGCAATAAATAATTGTGTCACATGCAGTATGAACCATTTTAAAGGCCTATTGACATAATATTGTACCGTGCTGAAAGACTGACATTTGGCCAGTTTGTTGTTGTTCCCCCTCAAGATAGTTATGTCGTGTTTCCCTTTTGTGTCTGATGTTGGTGTGTGTGATTGTTTACCATGTCGTCTGTGTGTTGTAATGACTGATGTCTGTGTTGGTCCCTTGTGTTTGTTTAATGTATCTGTGCACCGTTGATGTGTCTGTCAGTGTGAATGGTGATCTCCCCTCATTCTGTGCCAGTGATGTATGAGTCCCTGCTGTTTCCTGTTTTTTTTTTTTTTTTTTAATAAAAAGCTGCAGCCAAAACCGGAAACAACGCTGTTCTTCTTTCTCTTCAGAAAACCCTTGAGACGCTACAATGTGTTGAATACATGATATGAAATATAGGAAATGCCTTCTTTAATGTGAAAATTCAGTCACCTGAACGTACGATTGGTTCTATCCTCCAGGCAGGGGAAGCGTCACAAACAGAAATCGTTTCAGACGAGAATAAAGGCCTGATGTGGACCCTGCTTAAGCAGCTCCGCCCTGGCATGGACCTCTCCAAGGTGGTGCTGCCAACCTTCATCCTGGAGCCACGCTCTTTCCTGGACAAGCTCTCTGACAACTATTACCATGCCAACTTCCTTTCAGAGTAAGCCCAGGGGGAGAGAAATATAGACTAGTCACACAGTCTACATTATCATGAATGAAATGACTAGCTTAAAAAAGAAAATAATAATGGAAGTGAGTGAATGGCCACAGCATTTTTATGAATCTGAAGACATCAAGGGTGGCAACAGTATCATTGCTGTTGGGTATGTTTTAAACGATAGCTGAGAGGTGGGGTTGTAAAATGTCTCTGCTCTTTTTCTTTAACTCTCAGGGCAGTGAAGGAGGACAGTGCTTATGGGCGAATAAAAAAGGTGTTGCGATGGTACTTGTCCGGCTTTTACAAGAAGCCCAAGGTGAGCTAATGACATTTTATTTCTTCAGTTTTTTTTTCATGTGTAAAAACAGTATACGTTTATGTTGCTAAACTGCAAGTAATGTTATGCTGTTTACTATTTGTTCTGTAGCTGTTTTTAGGAATTTCATTTGTAGGGTTTCTTGGGTAGATGTGGAAAAAAGGGAATGATGGCTATCTCTGTCTTGCTACCACAGGGCCTGAAGAAACCATACAATCCCATTTTGGGAGAGACGTTTCGCTGCTCTTGGCCTCACCCTGACACAGACAGCTGCACTTTTTATATTGCAGAGCAGGTGATGATCTATTATTCGACCTCCTCAGCTCCAGCCACTCAGAACATCTCAAACATTGAGAACATAATGAGTTTATTCTCCGGAGAAATCACACTGTGCTCCCTCCTCTCTCATCTCAGGTGTCTCATCACCCTCCCATTTCGGCCTTTTATGTGAGCAACAAAAAGGATGGTTTCTGTATAACTGGTAGCATTTTTGCTAAATCAAAATTTTATGGTAAGCAAACAGTATTTTTCTCAGTATTTAAACTGTATTTTCACTGTTTTAACTTATTCGAAGCTTCAGTGACTGCAGTCCTATGGCTTCTCTTCTTTTTCAGGCAACTCGTTGTCAGCTGTGCTAGATGGTTCAGCCAAGCTGCTGTTCCTTAACCGTGATGAGGAGTATGTTATAACTATGCCATATGCCCACTGTAAAGGTATAGTCATTTTTCTCTCTCTCGTTTTTTCTGTAAATAGTCTATTAATCTGTGAGATTTAAGGAAACAGTCTTTTATCTGTGACAGCAACCACCGAAACTATTAAAGATAAATACAATATGAATGAATATGAATAAATGAATAGATATAACATTTACATTCAGTGACAGATGCATCTATATTGTATTTGAATGATTGAAATTGATAGTTTTTTTCTTTTTATAGGCATTTTATATGGTACAATGACTTTGGAACTTGGAGGCAGAGTAACAATTCATTGTGAAAAGACTAAGTGTATAGCACACCTGGAATTTAAACTTAAGGTATAAATAGACATTTGTAATATGTATATTATGGATATTACTGTAGAGAGACAACATAGTTTGGGTCATACAAAAATGTTGCATTTCTATTTTCTTCAAAGCCTTTTCTTGGTACTTCTGGCCAAGTGAACCAGATATCAGGGAAAATTCTCCAGGATGAAGAAGTGTTAGGCACTGTTGATGGACACTGGGTAAGCTTGGTTGGTGTATTACCTATTTGTTATCATACTTAAACGGAAGAACATCCTCTGCAAGACAAGCTTGATCACCATCAGAACATCCTCTGCAAGGCAAGCTTGAAGCTCCATCATTTCAATGTTCCTTTCGAATGGGATTCATAGTGGTAACTAGTATTACTCGTACAGTAGGTGATGCTGTTTAGCTAGTTGTCTTGTAATACCAAAATTTTCAATACGAATCATATTCTCTGTATCCCAGCCCATGAAGTAATGAATCTTCCACAAATGCTGTGTGTGTGTGTATTTTAGGACGGAGAGGTGTACCTGACTGACAGGAGGTCAGGACAGAGGGAGCTGCTGTGGAACCCCACCCTAGAGGTACGCAAGCAGAGGCTGAGGAGGCAGGTCGTCCAGCCAGGGCAGCAGGAGCAGTTTGAGTCTGAAAGGTGAATCTCAACACAGGCCCCACTCACGAAACATGACTCCAGCCAGAGCATGGCTTTTTATGCAATGTTATATGACAAAATGATGTGTTGTATGACTATTGTGGTAAATGGAGCTATGTCAACTACATTAAAACAGCAACACGTTAAGTTAAGATAATGGGACATTTTGGCATAACATTGTAATTGTGATGTGATGTAAACCGTGTAATACACAGCCACTGATAATATGCTATAATGTCACTTTATAATGAGTTATAATGCCACTGACTATATCAAATAGGTGAGATATCAGTTGAACATTACTCTCTTCTTTAAAGCATGACGTTGTATCTCACCCCGTGTGGAGACTAGGAGTACTGCATGACCAGATCTCATCTCTGGATTAATTTCCTGTCTGTTTGTGGTTGTGCCAGGTTGTGGAAGAACGTGACCTGCGCTATAGTGGACCAGGACCAGAACAGAGCCACACAAGAGAAGTTCCTCCTGGAGGAGACCCAGCGGCAGGATGCCCGAGAGCGGGGCCAGCAGCCGTGGAATCCCCGGCTCTTCTTCCTGGACCCCATCACCAACGAGTGGTGCTACAAACATGCAGAGTGAGTCTGTTGAGAGCACTGATGCTTTAAAGTGAATCCACTTGAAACATTGCATTCCACGACTTGCGAAACGAAATACTGCTGTTTTACTGCTGTGCTGTAGTACATAAAGGGAGATCTAATACGCCTTGTTGTGGTGTTCCTATGCCCTGGAAGGGCTTAATCAACTGTGCTTGTTATCTAATTGTTATGAGGGGTTGGGGTAAATCTCCAGTTGGACCTCTCTGTTATACAGCAGACATTCTTCTTGATTTAAACACATTACTGTATATCTGAAAGCATACAAATGGAGGTGTGTGTGTGCGCGTGTGTGCTCATGTCCAGCTCTAAGCCCTGGGACCCAGTCAGTAGCCTGATGCAGTTTGAGAAGGGTGGGATCATCCAGACCAGGGAGAGGGCGCATCCTCAGATGCGACTCAACGGCCTCTCCTACAGTCAGAACTGGGTGGCACAGCAGCGGGTATGACCTTCTCAAGTCCCCAGAGAAACACTCAAAACTATCTAGTTTTTCAGGAATTAGTTTCACTCTCAAATGCAAATGTATAGATTTTATATTGTGTATGCAGAGGTTTCAATTTGTTTCAGGGTTCATACCTCTGCCTTTTTAGTATTTCAGCATTTATTTGTGTGTGTGTGTGTGTGTGTGTCTGTGTGTGTTTGTGTGTCCGTGTTTGTTCATTACAGGCCAAAACCCGGGGCAAACACAGGAAATCAAACTGTAGCCAGAACACAGAGAGCAGCAGCACCTCAGACCCTCTACATGAGTCCTCAGACAACGAGGGTAAGGCTGGGACCCGGGATGGGGAGAGGCAGGCATGAACGCCTCCATGAAGCCCAACAAATGGGCTAATTATATGCCAAGGCTGTATCAATCATGTGCCAACCACTGTGTGCTCACTTTGCAGAGGGGTTTGTTCACTGTCCTTACATTTTGTGTTAAAAACACAAAGAAGCATAGAAGCAGGGGGAGCCGTTTAAGTCAAGAATTCCCAAGTCCCATTTTCTTTTTTAATGGTAGCAAAACTGTATTATTCAATAGCAGCATGATTATTTTATAAGACAAGGCTTTATTTGTTTTGTCTTGTTTCTAGGACAGCCTAGAAATGATAATGTTGCACAACAAACAAGCAGTGAGATGAAAGATGGATTAAGTTCAGAAGGAAGGTCAGAATCCCAAAATTAGATGTCTTTGTAGCTTTGGCATTGCGGTCAGGGTGCAGGTTTAGAATAGCCTGGATACCAGACCGAACTTAGCCCCGCCCACAACATTTGAAGTCGGGAACTTCGGTCTGGTGTCGCTCCGTTGGGGAGAAATTATCTCCGGACAGAAATTGCCAGACCAATCAAATTGTCAAGGCGGGCTTTATACGATGATGGACAGATGATCAACAGTAACGTAATCAACACACGGGTTGAATTCGTTTTCAACAAACATGGCTGCCGCTGGAGAGCTGAAATGTATAGATTCGACTCCATTTAGACATTGACAGTGCATTCATTTTGAAAGAGGAACAGAGAAACGCGATCAAGGCATTTGTCAATCGAAAAGATGTTTTTGCCTTCCTTCCTACGGGATCCGGTAAAAGTTTAATTTATCAGCTGGCCCTGGTCACATACTACGTTGTTCTGATTGGTTGTAGGTAACCAATTGAGCAAAGAGGCATTTTTTCTCCTGGTTCGGTTGAAACACGCCCCATAATCACAGCCCAATGGAGTGGTATCAGACTCATATTCTGACTAGAATTATGAGTATGACATAGTCAGGCTAGGTTTAGTACCCTGTAGACCTGGATTCAAGGCCGGGTGGGGTGACTGCTCTCTCCCTTCGCTACAAGTCTTGAAAAAGTTGTTTCTGCATTCTCTTTTCCATTGGTTATGTAGGCCATGCAACCCAGTGTCCTCTGTGTGCCCGGGAGTCTGTGGATTTTGCCGAAATTGAGGCCTCCATTGCATCCATACAGAAAATGCAGCAAGATATTCAAAGGTTGGAAAGAGATCATGCTTTCTGTGAATTCCTGCACACCTCAAAACCCCTTTTACCCACGTACCCCCAAAAGACTGCTGTAATCATTCCTCTGTTGCAAATATGCAGTGTTCGGCAAGCATTTCTTACAATATTCTTTTTGTTTTGTGCAGTCTGAATGACCGGTGCATTTTTAATTATCATAATCTCTTTTACACTATCAGTATCCAAGGCTTATTGTTTTTTTTCTCTAAATTATTATATCAACAATAGTTTGAATTAGTTCCACAGGGCCTGTCCTGTGTATCACTCATTGTCTCCACATGTCCTGTGTCTCAGGAACCTGTGTACAATGAGCCAGCAGATGATGCTCTGCAGCCAATCGGAGGAGGGCGTGATGCTGAGCGGCCGTAACTGCCTGATCCTCTGCGTCCTGCTGCTGCTCCAGTTCTTCATCAACTACGTGTCCACATGAGACACGGCACCAAACCTCCAGCAATAAACCGCAACCTCACCACCACCCAGCTCCACTATACCCCGAGATCTGAACTCACACTCAGGCACAAAGCACTTTGGAGAAAAAGAGAGAGGGAAGGAGAGAGAGAGGGAGAGAGAGCACAAGAGACATGATACAGGAAGAAAGAGGATAGGTGGGATGAATGAGAAATAGAAATCAAATTAGGCAGAGTTATATATATATATATGTAACAACAGAAAAAAATATATATAATATTTTAATAGCGTGCTAGGAATATTTGATGTTCTTTCACGGCTATTTGTGGATGTGCACTTTTATAGGCCTTGCAATACTATTTCAGTTATTCTTTTTTGTTTGATTCTTTCAAGACCCCATGGGGTTATTCTCCTTCCAGTTCGAACTTTGGGCCTTAATGCTAAAGCCAAATAAGAGGGACGAATCACACACAGGAGAACAACATCTAAAATTGATTGTGCAATTCTTGTTTTTTGATAAATGTTTGGTTATATGATGTTTTGTTTTGATAATATACCAAACAGTATTTATTGTCTTTCATGGAAAGAGTTTATGTTTACAAGTAAGATTCTTCAAAACCACAAAGCCATTATGTCAGTAGTAGAGCTTAACATTTCACTGTAGGCTGTGATGAGAAATCTCTCTGTATGCTTCATGCCATGACACTGTTATAAGCATGCCTAAAAACTGTAATTGCCTTATCAAATTAACAAATGGTTTAATGAGACACATAACCATAAGAGGGGCAAGAGATCACTTAATGGAATACGATGTCCCCTTACAAATCAATGTGTGTTAATGTTGTTACACCATCTGCTCTATTTCTCTCTGACAGATTCACAAATATATACATTGTGAAGCAGGTAGCCTGGGGATTCACAGGGTGCGTGAGGGAGACACAGGGGGACATTTGAAATACCATGTGATCCTATAGGAGATGTTATAGGGAGGACCACAGTTTTCCCACACATGTTACTTGTGTTTGCTTTAAGGAATGAAATGTGTAATAACCAAATACCAGATGAATGAATTAGCTGAATGAAAATGTACTGCATTCAGTCTTGCCTAGTTTTCTTTTGCCTGTATTGCATCACTTATTTAAAAGTATAATACCAAGACACAAATTCTTCCTGAGTACTATTTGCAAGTACTCATTGCTAGTCATGCGTCTATAACAAGCATTGCATGGAATTCAATGGTGTTGGAATTTCTTGTTTTGAGACATCTTAAAAGACATCTTAAAGTACAGTACTAGCACAAACTCTACTTTGGATGCAGGTGAGGTGTCTGACAGGTTCTTACTAGGTTTTCACACTATTTGTTTGTTACATAGTAGGCCACAAGGAAATGGAGAAGGCATCCCTCAGCTTCACTGGCAAGAGGGTTAAAATCTCATTACAGAGAATTTCTCCTAGTAATAAACCATTATTAAAAATATATGGTCTGTGAAATCTTCCTTTTGGCTAACGTGTTGGGCTGATTTTTCACCAGAATTGTTAGCCTGCATTGTAGAGCTACTGTGGAAGGAAAATAACTCAGTTGATAATGAACATCAATTTATGGAAGATGTGTTCTTACTCAGTATAAAATGTGTGTTCATTGCAATAACTGAAAATGTGTCTTCATCGGTTAAGTTCAATTAATCTAAGTAATGGACCCAGTGTCAACTGGAAGGTTGTTTCTTAATAAAGGTATGTTCCTGGCCACGCCTTCTGTGTGTTTACGCCGCGAAAAGTGGGAGGACTTGAACATTATCCTTACTCAACACCAAGATGGCGAGAAAACCATTGCGTAAGAAACAATAGCCAAATACACTTTACAGAGGACATGGATTATATATAGAGTTCATATTCAAATGTCTACTTGACAGTGACAGTGTTGAACAGTAACAGGTAAAATGTAACATGTTACTACCATCGTAGCTCTCAACAATCTAGTCGATTCAATGAAATAGGTAGGCTGTGTGTGATTGACATATCCGTTAGATTTCCTCATTGTATTGTAGCCATGGACATAACTTTATGTTTACGACCAGGATAGTTCACGATTGTTTAGTATGCGTTTGTGGCACATTCTTTGCAGAAAGGTACTTTGTATCGCCAAGCAGCTATGTTGCCACTGGGTCGAAGTGCAACAAGTTGCCGAGTTCACTATTGACACTGTTATGCTTACCTTTCCCTTACATTTATGCACTGTCATTATGAATGGAACACATTGCAGTTTTGTATACATGTTATGACTAAAGACGCTTAGAATGTGTTAATCAAATTGCCTTCAACAGCCGTGTCTTACGTCAAGCCGGCAGCAGAAGAAAACTTGCTGTTTGATTCGTTTTGAACGAAGGGAAGGGGTTCAGAAAAGGATTACATTTGAATTTGGAACACACTCCAGGAAGAGTAAGAGATGGAGTCGAACACACGGACGAAGAAGGTGGATTCTCTGGCCGGCATAAATAGGCAGAGGGTGATTCTGGTCACTTATCTGATAGCCGCTATAGACATCACATGTCTTTTTGTGCAGTTTTCTATCACACCAGTAAGTACGTTGTTACATATCATGTTACGCAGCTTCATCACATTTCATTGTTGCAACATGGTGATTTGCACTGACGCGTGTGTTGCCTTTTGTGAAATTGTAAAATAAATGAAAGCTAAAACTCCTCTTCACTTCTGTACAGTATTTGGCCAAGAGGCTTGGTTTTGACACCTTGTGGTTTGGCTATCTCCAAACAACAGTAGGAGTCATTCAGCTCCTTGGAGGCCCCGTATTTGGCAGGTGTGTAAATCTCATATCTATGTTCTCGCTAAGCTGTAAATCAAAGCCAAACGTAATGAGAGACTGAAGTTTAAGTGAACTCAATTTATTTCCAGTGTAATTGACTTAGGGCTCAGTTACTGCCTCATGCATGCAGGACAGTCTTTGGCACTTTGGTCATTCACAGCCTCATGTGCACTGTAGTCACTCCATTCATTGATAGGCACCGCTAATGTTGTACATGTCACCATATTCAGAATTCTCTCACTTCATCAACATATATTCCAGAGGTCCTGAGTAGATGACCTCATGAAAAAATGTGCTGTCCACAAAATGTTCCTGGTGCAGTCTATGTTAAACAGTTCTGGATGGTGTCTCTTTACTAGATAATACTAAACTCTTTGACTTTGGACCCTGGACTCTGTTTCAGATGATTTACATGATTTTATGTGAATTCCCTGTCTAGAGAAAAGATGACAGAGGTTTGTGTTGTTTGGCAGGTTTGCTGATATATTTGGGGCTCGGGCAGCTCTTTCTATGTCCTGCATGGCATCTGTTGTCTACTTTGTGCTGCTGTCTGTGACTGACAGCACTGCAATGCTCTTCATTCACAAGCTCCCTGCAGTGGCCATGCATGTCTTACCAGGTGATGTTCATGCTAGAAATGCCAAACTGTGCACTGTACTAAATGATGTAATAATGTTTCATGTCATATGATGAAGTGCATGTTCATTGCATGCAATGTTTAACAACAGAGAATATTTAAGGATTCATTATTATAGTCTTAGTGTTCCTTTCAGCTGGATGTGCTAATGTGTCACAAAAGTGTATTGGAGATAATATGACTGAAGTTATCAGCAGGGTTAAGTCATATGCTCACACTATAAATGTGTCATGTGGACTGTTTTAGTCTCGTGTGGCTATTCTGTGACGTTTATATCTCATTAACATTTTTATCAGTGTTCTCATTTATTTCTATTTGCTTCTTCCTTTATTGCATCTTTTTTTGTAGCCTTTGTGAAACTGGATCCATGTCCATACATTTCCATGTAATTTTATTCTAAATTTGACTGTCAAAATGGTTTTATGCTAAAATTCTGCTGTCATATTAGGCCTCTGCCTTGGGTATCTATCCTGTAGAATTACTGAATAAAGATAAAGAAAAACTTTTCATAATCAGGCTACTATAATGACTTAGGATGTGCTACATTTGCTGAAGGTTGGTGAATGTTCTTGAAGTCAAGGCATTGCTCCTTTGGAGCAGACAGAGATATACACATTTAATTGTGTTGCCCTTAGTGGCATCACAGTTGTACTACATACAGTTTTGTGTTTACTATACTGGCAGTCTTACAGTCCTGTTTAATCCTCATCTTAGTCCTACTGTTTTGTGTTTAGTGTACTGGCAGTGTTACAGTCCTGTTTAATCCTCATCTTAGTCCTACTGTTTTGTGTTTAGTGTACTGGCAGTGTTACAGTCCTGTTTAATCCTCATCTTAGTCCTACTGTTTTGCAGGGACTCAGATGGTGGTGGCTGACCTCACCGAGCCCGACAAGAGGGCTGATGCTCTGGCCAAACTGGGCCTGTGCTTTGGCATAGGGATGATCACAGGTTCCTCTCTAGGGGGCACCCTCAGCACACGCTATGGGTAAGCTGGAACGCTGTGCGTGATGACATAAAGATGTCAGTTCCTCTGCATTTTAAGTAATCAAATTGTGATTGTGGCGGTGGCAGGTCATTTTCTAGCATCCAACTGGTCAGGTTTCTTGTGTCTCATAAATAGAAATGAGAAGGAAGGAAGGAAGGCAGATAAAAGCTAGCTTTCTAGGTTGAATGGCTACCAATGCAATTAAGGGCTATAACCTATGAGTGATGGCTTAAATGATTAATGGTCTAAAGAGGCAGTATGCAAACACGGTAATAGGAGTGGCACTATTCCGCTTGGTAGAGGGAAGGACCATGGGAATTTTTGGCCAGCACATATGAGTCAGTAGGTAAGCTATATTAACGTACATTCGTCCAATTTTCACGGAAAATGTGGAATGCAATGTGCCTGTCCATTTGAAGGCGAGGTGGATTTCTGAGTTAAAGTTGCCTAACAACAAAATACCAATAAGAATGGAAACCGCCCCCAAAAAAGAGTAGATCCCAAGGAAATGTTTAAGTAGATTGATGAAGCGTAATGAATGCTGAAGCTTCAAATACTAAGCTACATAAACAGCACAACAGCATAAGAAATTATACTAAAGCTTTTTTGGTAGGTCAGTGTAAAGCAGGAACACATTGAATATTTTAAGTCTCCAGTAGAGGGCAGCTTTGTGTTAAAATAGAGATGGACATCTGAGCTCTAAACCCCAGGTAAAACCAACACACTCTTAACACTCCTTTATAAAGTACTGTATCAAAGCAGATCTGATGCATTTACATGTACAAACAGCCTGTGATGGCCTATGTTAATCTAGCACATGTATCATTACAGTAACAGGGTGCATGTTGAGAAAATGAATTATTTTTAGAATCTATCAGTCATTAGTCATTTTCATATGTAAGCAGCTGACTTGAAACATTTATGCTTCTGACCATTCAAGGTCAACTATTCAAAGCATTCACACAAAAGGAAAGCACCAAGTAAGTAAGTGTTCAGTGTGTTTGATTTGTAGTTCTAGGCTCCAATAAAATCTAAACAGAGATGACACCAGAGGTGCTGTAGGATCACCTGTAATCCCAGCAATAAACTCCTTCATTTTGCAAACACGTCTGTCGGGGTGCATCTTACCCTTGCTGGTGTTTTCCTTCTCTCCAGTTTCAGGTTAAACCAGGTTGGCTCTTCACCTTTGCCTCTGTCTTCTTCTTTCTTTCTCTCTTTCACTCAGAATTCACAGCAAAGGGAGTCTTTGGTAACACTTAACTTAAACCCGGTATCAATCAAGCATTGTAAACACATATATAAATGTTTATGAATGTATGTATGTATTTATAATGCATCCTAGTGACTGACTTAAGTCTATAACTATAAATAGACATGACTGCACTCATAAAGGGTTATAATCTTGTATATAAGCCCTACACAACTATTAAAAGCTATTGAAAGCTTGTATGGATTCACATATGGCTCCATAAAGAGCATTTGGTAAATAAACAGCATCTTACATTGGGGCCAAGATGTCATGGGTGCCATTATCAAGAAGTAAAAGAAGCTTTATTGTGCATTCTGATACTTTAACATTAACATTACTTCAACATTACTTTATCATCGTAACGCTTTATGAATGCAGTCATTAAATTAGATAAGATAAGATAAACTTGAATGAATCCCGGTAGGGAAATTCAGGTGTATTACTACGTATATATAGTTATATAGACCTAGGTCAATCATTATGAGGAATTATGAATACATAATAACCATTTAATGTGTTTGTAATGCTTTAAGGAAAGTGGGCTTTAGCAAAGTGTTACCAAATCTTTTATTCCAGGCAGAATTTTACTTGGTTCATTTGTCAAGCAAAACAGTGAAACTGTGAATTTGTTGGACTGATTTCCCATAAAGCCTGTTTTTGCCATAATGTCTTCCCCCTTCTTTGGTATTGTGTGCTTGTTACTAATGATGTAGTCAGTGGTCCTCTGAGGGGAAGTTTTAGGGTTTACCGCCATGAAGGAGTGATGTCCTCTCCTTGTGTTTAGTCACTGGAGAAAACCACTGGTAATCCCATTTTCATAGACATAACTCAGCTTTTCCAAAACACAACTCAAGGAGAAATTTACACAATTGTCCTTCCACATGGAGTTTAACAATTTCCATAGTCTGTCATGTTTTCTTGTCATAAATGGATAGCAATATACACAGTGAGCATCAGAGTGCACTCATGCAGAGCTGTTCAAACACTGCAGTGTCTCAGTCTTTCAGTGTTTTGCCTGATGACTGATGGAAGGGGCTGTGACTCATGCCTCAGGGCTGGCTCTGCAACTATACCCCTCAATCAAGGCACACGTTCAGGACAGACACATAGCCCTGTGTGTTTACACAGCCCAACGTGTATATAATGTCGAGGCTTGGGAAGTCCCTGTGTAGTACGCAAACGCTCTCTTGAGAACATACATATTTCCGACAAATGTCATTTTTGACGAATGCTACACTCGCAAAGCGCTCCAGAGGTTGAAGCCTACACGTACATATACTTCAATGAGCCATGGCTAACAATTAGCGCTTTCATATGATTAACATAGAAACACCCGCAAAAAGTAGCAGTACGTGAACAGGAACTTAGGAAGATAAGCGGTATAAGATGAATATTTGTCTTGATGATGTAATGATGAAATGAGGAGGTTTCATTACTGTACAGTGTGTAAAACAGTTTGTAGGCTCTTATGTGCTTGTTTCACATGCCAAGTTATAATGGAATGTTTGTTTAAAAAACGTACAACTAGAGGTGGTTTCTTTCCTAGTAGACCTATATGTGTGTGTATTTGTATGTGTCCTTGCCTGTGCGAGTATGTGTGTTAATGTGTGTGTGTGTGTGTGTGTGTGTGTGTGTGTGTGTGTGTGTGTGTGTGTGTGTGTGTGTGTGTGTGTGAGAAATTGTCAAATCTGGGAGTGTTCTGTTTGATCTGCCTCTGGCTTTGTGGTGGAGCGCCACAGCCCATGGAAAGCCACCTGCATACTGACCTCCCTCGCTCAGTCAGAGGGGCAGGGTTCAACTGCAGCTGTAAAGATAAACCCACGACAATCCACTGGATACTCCTTCTCTGTTTGTGTGTGTGTGTGTGTTCAAGCACACACAAAGCTTTTGTCCTCAGCCTCTGATAAGGTCAAACGGAAGCCGTGATCCCAGTGTCCAAATAAGGCCTGTGGTAGGAGGCTGTTCCCCTAAACAGCCTTTTCATTCCAGCAGTGTGTTGATTCCATTTCATTAATTTCTGTGTGGTCTGCATGTGCTACCACGTTTTTTTATGGCCTCCTCGTGACACTCAGAAGAACTCTTGTGTGTTCTAAGATAATGCTTCCTTTGCCCAGAATGCCTCAGGAGACACTGGTGTCCCGTCATCAGTAAATTAGCGGTTGGTGGGGGTTGGGGGGGCAGATCAGGGCTCAGGGCTCAGGGGCTGGAGTGAGTGTCGCCAGAGAGCTGGAGAGCCATGGTGACAATCCTGCAGGGCCCAGTCAGCCTGACTCCGGCTCAGGCCCCTCACAGGTCAGAGGTCTGCAGGGGCTGTCTGCGCTCTGATCATGCCAGCCTGACCCAGCCAGACACACACACACACACACACACACACACACACACACACACACACACACACACACACACACACACACGCGCGTACACACGCGCGTGCACACACACACACACACACACACACACACACACACACACACACACACACACACACACACACACACACACACACACACACACACACACACACACACACACACACACACACAAAGCACACACAAAGCACACACAAAGCACACACATAGAGAGAGACATATACACACAACAAACACAAGTACTCTCACACACAAACACATAGACACACACACACAGAATATAACACACAACAAACTTTAGTTGGCTATACACACTAATCACACACCAACCTGCACTGTCACAACTTTCAGCTGGCCTTGAGCTTTTAAACTCAAAGGCATGCATGTGCTTACTTCTGGCTTGGCTGTCCCATAACTCCAGGGCCACCTCCAACAGCAATGTTCTCTGATTGATGGGCTCCACAGGAGGAAGTCCCCTTTTCCTCCTTTCATTTCCTCTGAATGTGGGGGATTAGAACAGGGCTCATTTCTGCTCCCATCATGGGGCTCCTGCTCATTTATCATGTTCAATTTCCTGTGTGTGACCAGACTTCATTCATTGTCACCAGCAAACTCAGGTGCACCTATGAGCACACAAAGGTGCGACCAGACCCCTGGGAATGGAGTAATTGCCTTTGGGTGTTTGCTGTGTGGTTGTAATAGTGTCTGGCAGAAAGCCTCAGACTAGTGGCCTAAGGGGGAAGCAGGGACGGGACAAGTCCCAACACGCCCTGACAAGAGAAAAAGACACACAGGCCCGAGCCAAGCTCCCTTTATCACGCAGGGTGCCATAAAAAGAGATATGTCTATCGTCATGCGCCTTTTTTTTCTGGGCTCTGTGGTGATCTCTAAGGCTATGACTTGATTGGAATTTCGTTGAAAAGGAAGGATTGGCTCCTGCAGCGGAATTGAAATGAAAAGCCGAGCCGAAATGTTGTCCTTTTGAGCTCTGTTTTATGTCTTTCACATGCACATCCATTGGAAATCTCTAGTAGGATTAGGAAGAGAAAGACTATTCATAATTCTGTGTAAATATTTTAGACATTTTTGAGGACTGGATCACCTCATTTTCTTTACTCATTAGAGTAGGAGAATATAGCTGGCTAGTTTGGATTCAGCAGTGTCTGTGTGTGTGTCTGTGTGTGTGTCTCTGTGTGTGTCTGTGTGTGTGTGTCTGTGTCTGTGTCTGTGTGTGTGTGTGTGTGTGTGTGTGTGTGTGTGTGTGTGTGTGTGTCGGTGTGTGTCTGTGTGTGTAGGGTGGATGCAGGCTGTGTGTGTGTGTGTGTGTGTGTGTGTGTGTGTAGGGTGGAAGCAGGCTGTGTGTGTGTGTGTGTGTGTGTGTGTGTGTGTGTGTGTGTGTGTGTGTGTGTGTCTGTGTGTGTAGGGTGGAAGCAGGCTGTGTGTGGTAGTTGCAGGGCACTGCCTCTTCTAATCCTTTGTTTCTCCTCCCTGTCAGTGCTGGCCTCATCACTTCGCCCCCGTCTCTTCCATCCTGCACATTTAGTGGAACTAACGTCAACAGGAGACATTTTTTGTATGTGCATTGTGTGTTTCATAGTTTGTGCGCAATGAATTTTCACAATTTATCACATTAACCCACACACAAACACAGGCACCCACGAGCACACACACACACACACACACACACACACACACACACACACACACACACACACACACACACACACACACACACACACACACACACCGGATACTTGCACACTCCCTCTTGCACACCCTCTCACACAGACATGCAAGCTGACACACCGACACACACTCGTGGTCAGGCCCTTCGGTATCTCCTTACAGTGTCTGTCACTCACAGCTGTCCTGGGTCCATACAGTCACAGTGGTAATGGTTGTGGTATGGGACACAGCTGAGGGTGTGTGTGTGTGTGTGTGTGTGTGTGTGTGTGTGTGTGTGTGTGTGTGTGTGTGTGTGTGTGTGTGTGTGTGTGTGTGTGTGTGTGTGTGTGTGTGTGTGTGTGTGTGTGTGTCTGTCTGAGTGTCTGTGTGTGTGTGTGTGTGTGGTCATATTGGACTACCAGTGTGTGTTTGTGTTTGTGTGTTTGTGTGTGTGTGTGTGTGTGTGTGTGTGTGTGTGTGTGCGTGCATGCGTATGTGTGTGTGTGTGTGTGTGTGTTTGTGTGTGTGTGTGTGTGTGTGTGTGTGGTCATATTGGACTACCAGTGTGTGTTTGTGTGTGTGTGTGTGTGTGTGTGTGTGTGTGTGTGTGTGTGTGTGTGTGTGTGTGTCTGGCTGGCTGTGGCTACGGCTCCTGTGAGTCATTCCTCAAGCATTCCCATTTCCTCAGTGACGCCCAGAGTGTGTTGATGAAGAAAGGGAATCTGTTTTCCTGACAGGTCCATTAACAGAAAATCAGGAATGGGTACACAAATACAAACTTTTTATCTGTATTTCTCTCCCTCTTTCTGTTTGTATCTATGTGTTTGTTCAACAAACCTGAATATCTTATATAATATTTGTACAATCAGATCAGGTTATGTGCATGTTTTAGGGAGTGAGGAATCATCTGGAATGGGTTTGGATGTGTGTATATCTTTCACATCTGTGTTTAGTGTGACAAATATTGGTACTGTCATGTGTGACATAAGAACCCCAAGTGTTCTGTTTTACTCTACGCATTTGGACTTCATGAGTCAGGCTTATTCGACCACGCAACCACTTTTCAGATGATTTTAATGTGGGGATTGGTCTGCCTTCGCTTTCACTGACCTTTTCAACAGACTGTGAGGCGTGGATTTTTGCATTTCTCAATTATTTTTAGTCCCAACGAAACACAAAGGCGTCTTTTCTCAGTCCATCTGCTCCGGGCATTCTTTGGGCAGCGTTTTGTGTGGGTGACTGTACACTAGAGTCTTCAGACAGATACAGGGCATATTATACAAATACACTAGTGCGTATGATTTCTTTAACCTCTGTGAAAAACGACCATGTTCAACATTTTGTTCCCATTAAATGAGATACTCAGACCTTTATTCTATTTTAGTTCTTCCTGAACAAATTACAGTAGGTCATTATTCATGCCAAGGCCTTGCATTTATGGTGACATATCTCTGCTACTGAATTATTTAAAGAATAATTTGTCATTGTACATCGTTGTACAGTGTAATGTGTTAAATATAACTGTAATGTTAATAGGACTGGCTACATTTCTGTATAAGACAGGTACATATCTTTAGAGTGCAAGTGTGATTTATTTTTCACAGGGAGACATGTGCTGCTTGTGTGGCTGCTGTCGGGAGTTTTGTCAGCTTGCTGTTGGTTTTGAAGTTCATCCCCAAACACACCAAAGAACAGCGTGTGCAGGAGAAGAGTGACAGTAAGAACCTGTTCAGCAAGTCTTACTTCAAGCTTTGAGATAGCCCATGATTTTTACAGTGTTTCCACGTGTTAATGACCTACGTGACATCATCTGCTTTCAGAGAGCCGCTCACTCTTTAACCTGGGTGACATCACCAGGCTCATGAAGTACCCTGGCGTGGCGAAGACCTTCACAGTCAAAATCACCTCAGGCCTCCCCTCAGGTGACTATATTCCTCTTGTAAGATGGTGGACCGCAGAGTTACATTATTACACTTAACCATCATGAAATGTTAAATTAACTTTATGAAGTATTCATATACTGTAGGAACTCCATTACAGAGCACAGTGTCTTTAGCTGCTAGATTTCAAAGCACTACTCGATAAGAGAATCTACACATAAGTGTTACAGCATAACAATAACTACTGTTTGGAAAATATAATCAATAAGTGAAAATGCAAGTGCAGACATTGGACTTCTTTGTTGTATCCAAGTTATTTTTCCATCCAGTGTGAGCCTTCTTTTGGAAAGCCTGACTCAGGCAAGAACATGACAAACATCTGCCAGGAGAAAAAAAAAAAAATTTCACCCCTCCTGCAGCCATGTTTCTTTTGGCAGGACACAGCATCACTGGTCCTGTGCAGGAGTGATGGGAATGGCAGAAACAGATTTTCCTCTTCTTTTCTCCACTCGTCTGTTATTCCTGCCTCACCTTTGCCCCATATGTCTCCACTGTCTCTTACAAACACACAACCAGTAGGGCCTGAAAAAAAAGCCCTTCGTCATAGCAGTGAAGGGCTCTTGAGTTTGTGCGCTAACAGGAAATACCTTAGCCCTCACCCCATTTTTTCCCTGGTGCATGTGCTCTTGTCTCCCCATCCTCCCTTACCCCAGTTCCACTAGAAAGAAAAACACTCAGAGAGACACACCTAGAGAGCAAACATGGCTTCAGAATACGGAACTCCACATCTGTCATGTGGACAGGGAGCAGCTCCCCAGCCTTACGCTGTTTGGGTGTGTCCTGCCCGCCTCAACTCATTCCAAGTTCCAGGACTTTTTTTTTTGGAGGAGGGGGATTTTCAAGAGCCCCCTTATTTGTATAAGAAGCGAGCGTAATGATGTCAAAGCGTGTTTCTGTTAGTTTTGAGTGTACACCGTTAGAGCTCCTATTGTTGACTCCTCTTCATGTGTACTAAATGGTGTGTTCTTCCCTATTGTCACTCTTCCTTCCCTCTCCCCTAAAACAGGTATCTTTCAAGTCATGTTTTCCATCATCGCTATGAATTTCTTCCAGTTGGCAGCGGAGCAGAATGGCTACCTCATGGCCTACTTTGGCGTGGTGCAGATGGTAAGCAGTGAGGCTCCATGAGAGGGTTCTTCTACACCTGCTACTATTGATGTGGAGGAGCATGGAATGACCATGACATGTTTGAGCTAAGATAATTGGCAGCCAGACATTTCCCTTTGGGTCCGGAGCGTCCCTTCTCGACAATTATTTTGCATATTGGCCTACACCACATTATAGGGTTGGGACAGATTCTTCAGTAGTCAAATCTGCTGAAAATATGCAAACCTCAAGCAGTATATAGGGTAATAAAAAGTGGATGATCCCACTTTTGGTTTCACATATGAGTGTCTCCCACTGTAATAGTTTGTGCTGTCAGCAATGGTCATCCATGGCATCCCAGGCTTGTCTGTCAGTCAGGCAGTATTGCAGGGGTTGATCACATTATGATGCAATAACTTGAAACCATAGATCTCATGTGACCTCTCCTGCATACCACCATTCTGTGAATATGAATGAATGTTGGTGGTGGTCAGAGGGGCCGTAGGCGCTGATTGGCAGCCACGCTTCTGTCAGTCTGCCCCAGGGCAGCTGTGGCTACTGATGTAGCTTACCACCACCGGTATGACTGTGTATGAATGACTACTGGACTCTGGACTCTGTAAAGCGACTTTGGGTATTTAGAGAAGCGCTATATAAGATTGAATTGATTGATTGATTGATTCTCCAGAGTAACTCTTCACCAAATACAATACCAATGGAGCAACTTATTTAAACTGTATTCAAATATGGTGAAATACTTAAAAAGGCTATTTGTTCCCTGCGTAGAAATGGCACTAGAAAGTTATTTTCCTTTTTGCGATTGCAAGTTGTAGCTCTAAACAAATCCGTATTTGAGAACGTCTTACCACAGAATCTAATCTCAGGTCACATGTCTGCACTATGTTACGCTAGTGTTGTGTCCATGCTGGAATTCAGGCCCCTGCCAAGCGTGATAGAAGACAAGAAAGCGCTACTTGTTGTGTCGGGTACTCCCACATTGCTTGTAGCACAGCAGCCTCTGTGAGCACAGAGAGCGAGTTAGATAGGGGGTCCAACTCTCAGACTACAGCGGTTTCACTTTTACTGAACCGTCTTTGTTATCGAAAAGAAAGTACCAAAGATTTCAGCTGAGTTTGAATTCCTTTTAACTGGTGGATAAGCTCACATGAACTTGTTTATGAAGTTTTCCTCATGGTATCCTGTTCACCACGTGAGCTATTGTAATACGGCGGTGTTATAATATGGACTGTGGAATGCGAAACCATATTTTTAGCATCCACTTCAGAGTCCACCGGAAGAATGGTTTAGTGGTTCATGCTACTTTACACAAACTCAGTGTTTAACAAGCTATTTCTTAATCTCATGATGTGTTAGCGCATACTTCTGATGAGACGGGCTTGTTGTTTACCTGTCTCCTCCTCAGTCTGTGTCTTGGCAGTAGCCATGTGTAGTAGCCAAGCCACTCCAACTCAACATAGAGCTTGTATGTACAGACACAGCAGGGGGGGATGGTACACAGACCACAAGGCCTCCATATGAGCAGGCTTAGCAAGTTGTGTAATATTTGACATTAGTTTAGATGTCAGATGAGCTGTTTATCTGACACATCACAAACTTCTGTGTGTGTGAAAAGACTGTGTCAGATAAATAGCTCATCTGACATCTAAACTAATGTCAAATATTACACAACTTGCTCAGCCTGCTCATATGGAGGCCTTGTGGTCTGTGTACCATTCCCCCATGCTGTGTCTGTACATACATACATATATATATATATATATTTTTTTTTTTTAAAGTGAAATATTTAAAGTAGAGAAGTAGCGAGTCTTGGTTTTAGTACAAGGTACCTTGCACTATTTCATTTCACAATCACAACACCCATCCCTGCCTTGTCCTTCTGTATTTGTAAGCACATTGTGTTTGTGCTGAGCTTTAATAGGGGGTAGCGAGTATGGGTTGATTTATTTGGTCTGCTGGCTGAAGTTTACGTTAGTTTGGCTGCTCTCTCTGTTGAATGTCTGCCCATAATCTCTGGTCATAGAGTGTGTAGGTGTGGAGTGTTTATGGCAGTTAGAGGATGTAGGCCTGGTGCTGTAAGCGTGCGTAAGCAGCACTCGGCTCTAGGTCATAGGTTTTCTGAATCACACTCCATTCGAACAGGGAAATGAAAATATAAGCTCTCCGACATGGCTGCTTATGGTATACTGTATATGTTTTGTTAATCATGTTATTATGACAATAGGAAAATGTTGTCATGAAAATGTGATGACTTTGTATGATTACATTTGTGTTTGAAGGTAAGGTGGCTATGCATTTAGATGGATAAACATAATTCACAATTACATTTTTTTTCACTGGTTCAATTCATATAACTTACAGAGTTGATCAGTGTAAAGATGTATTGATGATATACACAGCAATTAAACTGTATGTAAGGAATAAAGGCACCTAACTTTCCCAAAGCACTGGGAGAATGTGAGTCATCAGGACCAAAAGTCACATGAGTCAGGAGACTTCAGAGGGAGCGCAGGTGCTCCAGATATACACTTGATAAGACTCAGAGTTACGCCACTGTGGCAGCA
The DNA here is from genome assembly GCF_900700415.2 of Clupea harengus. Taxonomy (NCBI): domain Eukaryota; kingdom Metazoa; phylum Chordata; class Actinopteri; order Clupeiformes; family Clupeidae; genus Clupea; species Clupea harengus. The sequence goes on from NC_045157.1 coordinate 20,614,399, forward strand.
GTTAGACAACAGCCCACAGGGCCAACTCCCAGGCCACTCAGTTTTTGCGTCACTGCTCAAGAAAATCCTTCTCTGCACAGCCCTGCCCACCTCCTTTCCTCTAATTTGTACACACACATTCACACAAGTGGTCTTTTAGTGCCAGTCTGTGGATTTTTTTCTTTCTTTTTGCTTTTTAAGTTTTATTTCCAGCTTTTACTGACAGGACAGTGAAGAGCAGACAGGAAGTGAGTGGGAGAGAATGAGATGGGAAGTGGGTTTGAGAAATGACCTCAAGCTGGACTCAAACCTGGGTGCTTGTGGGCACTTAGACCCGTATGTGGTGGGTGGCACTGACGTTAGTGCTGCACTACGGCTCCCCACTGGCCCGTGGCTCTCTAATTGTGTATTCCCATTGATGACAGTGAGGCGGTCAACAAATAAGAACATCAGTCATTTGGTATGCACTACTGATAATCGGATGACATTACATTGACTTGTGAGGACAAAAGTGTTGTCCTCACAAGGTCCTCATTAAATCCACCAGATGGTTTATATTTCAAGGGCTGATATTGTTTTTATTATTGTGTTTTTCTTGTCTTCCCTGTCCTTCATCAGGTCATGCAGGGGGCTGTGATAGGACCCCTCACAGCCAGATACCCAGAGAGCTCTCTGCTGCTCCTGTCTGTTGGTGTAGCCAGCCTGGTGGGCCTGGCCCAGGTAAGGATGTCTGCATCAAGAGGGGGCAGACAGCATAGTGTGTCCATACATCTACATGCATAGGCCTGAGCATGAGCACAAGCAGACTCATTTGTGAGATGAAACCCACCAATGACTTGAATTACTGTTAGTCACTAATACAAATTAATTGAAGACTGTCTTATTAACTATTAACTATAACTAGGTAATTAAGCTAGCATACACATTAACTCCAGCAGCAGAGGCTTGGGAGTGTGAGTGTCAGTGTGAGCTGCCAGCCCGCTCCCATCTGTGCACAGGAAACTTCATTGACTGGCCCATTCATTTCTTCTGCCCCGTAACCTGAGGGCTCGACCAAAATACAGCATCTGCTCTGTTCTCCGTCCCCAATTCAATTCCATTAAAATTGAATCAAGTGACATTTTTAGAAACTGTGCTGCAAGTGGAGCACATGATGACACAAAGTGCTTTCTGGTGTCAGCGGAACTTTCCTGAGTTTGAGCTTGAACATTTTAATACAATAATGGCACATATGACGCACCCAGTTTTCATTTCAATGTGTACATTGTTTAGCCTAACAGAGCATCCCTACACAAATTGTCCTTCCCAAATTGTCTTTGTTTTTACTTTTTGTTATGTTCAACAGGCACTTATGGCCAATGTATTCCAGTTCTGTTTCATTGTCGTTCCCATGATGTTCTCCCTCAGCATGTTCAACGTAATCACAGACAGCGTGCTCACAAAGAGTGTGCCCTCAACGGACACAGGTATGGGGGTGTGTAACCCACAGCCATGACATAGCTCAACACTGAACCAGTCAGCTTTCTCCTACAAAAGCCTAGTCATTCTGCAGTATAGTTGCTAGGCTACCTGTTGCATAAAATGTTGTTGCATACTTGTCTGTGTCTGTCTGCCTGTTTGTCTGTGTGTGTGTGTGTGTGTGTGTGTTTGTGTGTCATGTGAGTATGACTGTACCTCTGCTCACTCTCTCTAGGCACCATGATGGGGCTGTGTGCTTCAGTACAGTCCCTCATGCGCACAGTTGGCCCTACCATTGGAGGCTTCCTGTATGAGAACTACGGGGTGCCTTCATTTGGATACATTCAGTGTGCCATAAACGCTGCTGTCTTTATTCTCCTTTTTAAGGACAGGAGATCGGAGAAACACAAAAAGTTATGACAATGCTTACTGTGACACAGTTTGAGTAGAGGCTGGAAACTCAAGCATTCCATACCGGTAGACTGTGATGATACATGAGATATGTGATATGAGATATACAAAGACGATATGTTGTACTTTTTCTTACTGATAGCCAAAATCACCAGCCGAAATGATGATATAAATAATAACTTGCACTGTAATTATATGAATGCAATTTGGATTGTAAAACTGTATGTATTTGCACAGACCTGATTGTATTCAAAGCCTACTATATATTCCTCCTATATTAAACACCTACCGGTAGTATGTTATAAACATTGTATGGATTTGATGAAGTTTTTTGTTAGAGTGTCGAGTGTTTGACAGGTATGTCCAATCTCACCTATGGTTGGTTATGACTGCTGTGTGATGTGTGCAGAATGACCAGTTTGAGTCTTGAGTGCCGTAAGCATCAAAGGACACACCTGGCAGTCCAAAGCACTTCAGTGTTGGCACAGACACCTTTCAAGGACAACTCTTTACAGTCTTAGTGAGTCAGAGGATGTAGGAAGGAATTAACTGATAAAAGGAGTAAAGTACTCCTTTCCCACTGATAAGATGACTTTAAACTAAATAGGCAACGATTAAATTGTCATAGTTTATACAAATATTTCCATTTCTGATTCTTTTACATAAATACCACAAGATTTTAAGATAGATGAACTCAAAAAATGAGAACTGCTTTAAAAATGTTCTAGACCAGGTAGGTAAGGGTTTTGTAGAAAAGTCATTTATTTGAATAAATATTTTGAAATATGAAATAAATTAAAACATTGAAATATCATGTTGAAATGTTCATGTGTTAACATGAATGAATAAATACATATGTGCATGAAAGCTTTCTTTCATTAAATATGTCTTGCTTGTAAACGTGTTCAGCCACTTCAGTCTATACTGTAGTCTTCAGGCTTTGTGACATGCTGGCGGGCTGTAGCAAGGTCTATTTCGAGTCCCAAACAACAGCTTCTCTGTCCTTCATTCCTTCATTAGTCCTTCATCTTCCCTCAGTAAATCCTTCCTTTGGTCCAACGACTGTCTTCATGGTCTGTACTGGACACATGGAAAATACTGTCAGTCACTAAATTTGTATGCATGTATGTGACCTAAAAAGAACAGTTTTACTAAAATTTCACATTTGCCATTCACATTTTGTGAAATTGAAAGGTTGTTCAGGGCACGTTTAAGTGCGCATCGCTTAAACTTCACACAGAAGAACCGCATAATACAGAGTAAACTGGGAATATGATCAATGCGAGTAAACTCACCACTGAAAACTGTTAACTGCCGTTTATGGGTTGCTTATGGAGCTCTCGCCATGTGTCTGTCTGGATGTCCCGGAGATGCATTGTCTGATTCTTGCCGTGACTTGAAGTCCTGAATGGCTTTTCGGTTTTGGAAGTCAATCAGTGCCATGGTGATGACAGCATTCCAACATCCATCCTCGTCCATGCATCTGAAGTCTATCTCTTTGTTGTCATTGGTGACAATGGTGAAGTAGACGAACTTTCCTGTCCTCTCCACACAGTCAACTTTCTTAATCGCCTGAAGTTTCAACTCTTTGCCCTTGGCTTTCTTCTGAGCGTCAGGGTATATGGTCAGACTATCTGGCGTTAATACGCACGTCTTTCTTTTCCAAAACTGAAGCAGATTGTCGCGTCTTTTCTCTAACTCTCCCTCTTTCAAAACGTTTGAGCTACAAGTCTCGGCAGCAGACATTTTCATTGTTCAAAGTAATCAGTTGTGTAGCCAATTAAATGTATGTGGGTAGCAGCGCGCGTGTCTCCGATTGCTCGCTTGTCGGCCGCGTGTAGTCCAAATGTTGGCTATGAATGGAAGTCGGAGCAGTAACTTTTTATAGCAAGTGATTGCACCCTTCCCAGCTGACGTCACGCAGGATGGAATGTACGAGTAGGTTGGGTTTCTGAGCCGTGAAGAGTTGAACCAAGCAGCATGAAAGTGGAAGCTCATCAAAGCAGTTGTTTGAAATTAATAAAGTATGGGCTATTTAATGGCAAGTAGGGGTCAGTGTTTACTTAAGCTAACCTACATTTATTATACAAATTACACAATGACAATTTGATTATATTTAACCTGAAAATGCTATGCCCAAAAAGTACACATGGGGAAAGAATATATTTACGATTTTTCAAAGTGAATTATATTTTCATGAGACATTTTTTTATCCATTGACATTTCTGCCTGATATAGCCTGCACATCTTTAAAGTGGCATTATGCAGTAATTGTACATCAGGATTAGGGTTAGGATAAGCAGTTTAACCTTAAAATAACAGCTTTTTAAAAATTGGGGCGCTACAATGACTTTTAATATGGAGAATCGCCTCCGTGCCATTGCCATACCAGGGTCCATAGGCATATTACTGCTAAATGTAGGTTTGCCTGAAGCCGCCCGGTTTCTACTGTCTGCCGAACTAGTAAGTAGCTTATTTGCTGTTCTTGCTTTGTCTTGTGTTGCATTTGCTTGATGTTTGACTGTGTTAGGACAGTTGTTGACTAAGTTTGTCATAATGTCAGTCAGCACATTTCAAGAGATTTCGTTTGTTTTAGCCGCTAGCATATCGTTAGCGATTAGCAATTGTTCCGTTATGCTACTTTAAGTGTTCAGGCTGCCATCTACTGCAGAAAGTTGTGACCTTAGTTGTGTTCCCATGATTCATTGCCTGCTACCAAATTCACTCTAAATTATCTGTTTGTTCATATTCACATATTCATAATCACATAGATTTAATTTACGTCTACTAATCCTGGATTATTTAAGAAACAGTTGATAGTTCCATTTTTTATGGCGCATGCCCTATACACTTGCTAAGGTAGCCACTATGGGGCGCCATTTGTCAAATGTCGCACGTTCTAAAACACTGCTCAGTTTTGGTACATTTAGCATTATCATATGGGGAAAAAAGCACTACAATATTCAAATGTCACTTTTTCAAACATTTAGAGAGATATTCATGTAAGGATAATGTTTGGCAGTAACACAAAGTTGTTGAATAATATAAATGTTTCATCTAAATGTAAATGTTAAATATAAACGTAAATGTTCAATGTTATATATAAATGTTAAATATAAGTGTTAAATGTAAATGCTAAATGTAAATGTTAAATGTAAATGTAAATGTTAAATGTAAATGTAAATGTTAAATGTTCAGTCTACATGTCAGATTTGAAGACTGAACCTTACAATATTTACGGTAATTGGCTTTCATAGTTTTCACGTCACGTCAGAATTACCAGCTTGAGGGCAAGAAATACAGTCCACAGCTGTCTACCACTGGAATTTATACAGGAACTGACCATCTTTCATTCAAGATTATTTAATATATCCGCTTTAAAATTGTCTGACATAGGTAGTAAAATGCCAGACAGTTGTTGCTCGGTTGGCTGTTCAAATCGGCGAGGAGACAAGCCCGGCTGTTTCCAGCTGATTGTAGACGTCTTCTGGGTCAACTTTTCTCAGGCTGGCAGTAAAGTAGCCTTATTTTTGGAGCTTGCAATAAAAGCAGTAACTCTGTTTTGGTCGCCTCATTTATCAGAATAACTACCTAAAACGGGAATAGATCAAGAAATAAAGTCAAGAAACAAAGCATCAACACGATTAAAATTGGATTACCCGGTTTCTGCTCTGAGATTGCGACAAGTACCTAAGCAAGTAGGCTAGGCTACTGTATTTTGTCATCTAACTGGTAATACTACAATGCCAGTAGAAAATACTTGGGAAGATAATTTCAGTTGTCATTCGCCAGACCAGGTGGTTGTACTTGTGTTAACCAGGAAATTGTGTCAAATGATAAGAACAGTGTTGGGTAGGCTAAAGGCTGCTAGCTAACAGCATGTAGCTCGCTAGCTGGTAGCTAGCTATTAAATGGCAATCATCTTTGCTCTGATAATGAAGATGTTTATTAGTTTTCACCTTCCAGACGACATCGTTATGAACCCATCCCCGTCTGAAAATGTTATTACTATCTGTGCTTTTGGTAGGCTTTCAGTTTTTGAGGTGTGTAGGGGGATGGATTTTCTATTAGATAGATGTAAATATCTCCAAACTGGAGCTCAGGCAGGGACTTCTACGACGTTATAGAAATACAAATATCAGCGGGTGCAGTAAAGGGATCACAGGTTCCCAAAATGTAATTTTTTTTCTAGATATCTCTGTCTGGCTATTGTGGTATGATCTGTGTTTAATGGCGATCGTAATTGAGTAGGCTGCACTGCTCGACGATGTCCACTGTTGGTCGACATCTTAGCATTTGCCCGCAAGGTATCCCTTGAAGTGTGACTGAAAGCTATGAATTACCGTAAATATTGTAATGTTCTGTCGTCAAGTCTGACATGTAGACTGAACATTTACATTTACATTTACATTTAACATTTACATTTAACATTTACATTTAGCATTTGATATTTGTATTTACATTTAACATTTACATTTAACATTTATATATAACATCGAACATTTACGTTTATATTTAACATTTACATTTAACATTTACATTTAACATTTAACATTAACATTTAGATGAAAGATTTATATTATTTAACAACTTTGTGTTACTGCCAAAAATGATCCTTGGAAAAGTTATCGCATGAATTTAGCTACATGAATTTATCTCTAAATGCTTGAAAAAGTGACATTTGAATATTGTCATGCTTTTTTTTTCCATATGATAATGCTAAATGTACCAAAACTGAGCAGGATTTTCGAACGTGCAACATTTTACAAACGGCGCCCCATAAAGCCACTGTCCTGAGGTTTTGTTTTTGTTTTAAGCTCACAACGGTTTCCCAACACTCCCTTTTTTAGTGTATATGTGTGTGTGTGAACTTGGATGTGTGAGAGTGTGTCAGTATTCTGGTCCTGAGAGTCTGTGACATGGACCTTATCAGAGGAACAGCACTGGGAAATGTAACAGCTCCTTCACTACCACAGCACCAGCAACACAGAGAGGTCAGGGTGGACTTGAGTAAACTGGACTGGACCTACTCCACTGGGCAAAGTCTGCATCATAAAATAAAAGTGTCTCAGCCCCACATTAAAGAAAAAGAGATTTTATTGACACAGGAAGTCAGGAGTCACGACACTCAAACTTTGGTGTGTACTTGCATGTGAGTCAGTGGGAAAGGTTGTTTGCAGATAAGGAGTGGAGCAGTTTTGTCTCTAAGGTTATCAAATGTGTGACAGCATGAGATCTCGATGTGGCACAACCCTTTTCTAATAAACCAAACTGAAAGTATATCTGAAACAAGTGCGAATCCCTTGGTTGCGTCGTTTTATCATCCTCATTTTCTCTTACCTCCCCATAGCCTACATGGGCACTGTTAAGTACAAGGAAGGTGGGATCGATGAATAGAATGTGTGTGACTGGTATGGGTGTGGAATAAATCAATGACGGAAGAGTTCCGACTGCTGTTCACTCGACTCACAGAATAAACAAGGGTGTGAAACACATCCTTCTCACTTAAATGCAGGCACTTATCTGTAGATGCAACTGTTCACTCCTCACACATGCTACAAATCAAATAAGTTTAGAAGAATTCACTAAATATGAATTCAAACAAAATTGCAAAGTTTAAGTGCGAAGAGGAGATGCTAAACTTCACCTACAACTGTGTAGTTAAATAAGTCTGTTTATAATAACCATAATCTCCTCTTCCAAATGCATAGAGGAATAAAGGTTTGAGCTTACTGAAATAATAAAAGATCACAGGCCTCTCACAAATTTTTATGGTAACAAACAGATGTGTAATCTAGGCAAGAACTGGATGTCAATAAAATGCCCGCTCTAATCCAGGGTCCTCGCTCTGCTGCATTTCAACAGGCACCCTTTAACAAGAACATACCCTGTGGGAGCCACCATTGTTATGCATCTAAACATAGAACACAGAGGGGTCTCGTTTTAACGGCTCTCCGTTTTCAAATGCACGCCACCCACACGCATGGCATCCCAGTAAATGCCCTTGTGATGGGACATGCCAGGTATTTATGGCATTGTTCAGATAAGTCTCCACTATTTGAGTCAGGCGGAGTAAACCGTGGGAACAAAAGCAGGTGGCACAGAGAGGGCTGGGGGCATGGCTGTGTAAGAACAAGGCCATCGGGGTGACAGTGAAAAAAAAAAAAAAGCATGGATGTAATGCCTTGCAGAATTTTCTTATATGCCCATAACTTATATTATGCTTGTTCAACAGGGTGGTGTAACTGAGAACTAGAGTAAAACAATGGCTCTCTCTCAGGCAATAAGGGGCCTTGGAAATGCTATTTCACACCAGTGTTCAGTCATGCCTTTTTTAAATGAACACAATGCATAGGAGATTAGGACCCGTTGTTCGTGATATGACAACTCACGACTCAACACATCAACTACATCATAAAAATAGTGTCAATAGTCATCACTATGAATAATACAGCCTGCATGTGTGGGAGATTTCGACTGCATCACTGCTGAGACTGATCATCAGCTGTTAAATTCCTCCTCCGGTCTCAGATGGTCAGAGAAGGGTCCCTGTATGACCGCACACTTGGGCCTTAAATTGTTTAATGACATTCTATTTCTGAAACACTTGCAGAGAAATACACTAGGATTTATCTTATGTGACTAAGCAAATGTTAGAATTGTTATTCTGAATGTTCATACACATATATTTTGACTAAGAAATATTGGATCATTTTTTATTACTGGTCATCTAGTTCTCATGTAATCAAAACGGTTGGGAAACATCCTACAGCATACAATGCCAACAGAATAGTATGGTATTGAGTAAGATGAGTCTTCAAGTGTTTGTATTCAAAGGCAAAAAATACAGTCTTCCTTATAGTACAAAGAGAGGTGGACAATACCTATATGTAGTCTTCAGGCTTTGTGACATGCTGGCGGGCTGTAGCAAGGTCTATTTCGAGTCCCAAACAACAGCTTCTCTGTCCTTCATTCCTTCATTAGTCCTTCATCTTCCCTCAGTAAATCCTTCCTTTGGTCCAACGACTGTCTTCATGGTCTGTACTGGACACATGGAAAATACTGTCAGTCACTAAATTTGTATGCATGTATGTGACCTAAAAAGAACAGTTTTACTAAAATTTCACATTTGCCATTCACATTTTGTGAAATTGAAAGGTTGTTCAGGGCACGTTTAAGTGCGCATCGCTTAAACTTCACACAGAAGAACCGCATAATACAGAGTAAACTGGGAATATGATCAATGCGAGTAAACTCACCACTGAAAACTGTTAACTGCCGTTTATGGGTTGCTTATGGAGCTCTCGCCATGTGTCTGTCTGGATGTCCCGGAGATGCATTGTCTGATTCTTGCCGTGACTTGAAGTCCTGAATGGCTTTTCGGTTTTGGAAGTCAATCAGTGCCATGGTGATGACAGCATTCCAACATCCATCCTCGTCCATGCATCTGAAGTCTATCTCTTTGTTGTCATTGGTGACAATGGTGAAGTAGACGAACTTTCCTGTCCTCTCCACACAGTCAACTTTCTTAATCGCCTGAAGTTTCAACTCTTTGCCCTTGGCTTTCTTCTGAGCGTCAGGGTATATGGTCAGACTATCTGGCGTTAATACGCACGTCTTTCTTTTCCAAAACTGAAGCAGATTGTCGCGTCTTTTCTCTAACTCTCCCTCTTTCAAAACGTTTGAGCTACAAGTCTCGGCAGCAGACATTTTCATTGTTCAAAGTAATCAGTTGTGTAGCCAATTAAATGTATGTGGGTAGCAGCGCGCGTGTCTCCGATTGCTCGCTTGTCGGCCGCGTGTAGTCCAAATGTTGGCTATGAATGGAAGTCGGAGCAGTAACTTTTTATAGCAAGTGATTGCACCCTTCCCAGCTGACGTCACGCAGGATGGAATGTACGAGTAGGTTGGGTTTCTGAGCCGTGAAGAGTTGAACCAAGCAGCATGAAAGTGGAAGCTCATCAAAGCAGTTGTTTGAAATTAATAAAGTATGGGCTATTTAATGGCAAGTAGGGGTCAGTGTTTACTTAAGCTAACCTACATTTATTATACAAATTACACAATGACAATTTGATTATATTTAACCTGAAAATGCTATGCCCAAAAAGTACACATGGGGAAAGAATATATTTACGATTTTTCAAAGTGAATTATATTTTCATGAGACATTTTTTTTATCCATTGACATTTCTGCCTGATATAGCCTGCACATCTTTAAAGTGGCATTATGCAGTAATTGTACATCAGGATTAGGGTTAGGATAAGCAGTTTAACCTTAAAATAACAGCTTTTTAAAAATTGGGGCGCTACAATGACTTTTAATATGGAGAATCGCCTCCGTGCCATTGCCATACCAGGGTCCATAGGCATATTACTGCTAAATGTAGGTTTGCCTGAAGCCGCCCGGTTTCTACTGTCTGCCGAACTAGTAAGTAGCTTATTTGCTGTTCTTGCTTTGTCTTGTGTTGCATTTGCTTGATGTTTGACTGTGTTAGGACAGTTGTTGACTAAGTTTGTCATAATGTCAGTCAGCACATTTCAAGAGATTTCGTTTGTTTTAGCCGCTAGCATATCGTTAGCGATTAGCAATTGTTCCGTTATGCTACTTTAAGTGTTCAGGCTGCCATCTACTGCAGAAAGTTGTGACCTTAGTTGTGTTCCCATGATTCATTGCCTGCTACCAAATTCACTCTAAATTATCTGTTTGTTCATATTCACATATTCATAATCACATAGATTTAATTTACGTCTACTAATCCTGGATTATTTAAGAAACAGTTGATAGTTCCATTTTTTATGGCGCATGCCCTATACACTTGCTAAGGTAGCCACTATGGGGCGCCATTTGTCAAATGTCGCACGTTCTAAAACACTGCTCAGTTTTGGTACATTTAGCATTATCATATGGGGAAAAAAGCACTACAATATTCAAATGTCACTTTTTCAAACATTTAGAGAGATATTCATGTAAGGATAATGTTTGGCAGTAACACAAAGTTGTTGAATAATATAAATGTTTCATCTAAATGTAAATGTTAAATATAAACGTAAATGTTCAATGTTATATATAAATGTTAAATATAAGTGTTAAATGTAAATGCTAAATGTAAATGTTAAATGTAAATGTAAATGTTAAATGTAAATGTAAATGTTAAATGTTCAGTCTACATGTCAGATTTGAAGACTGAACCTTACAATATTTACGGTAATTGGCTTTCATAGTTTTCACGTCACGTCAGAATTACCAGCTTGAGGGCAAGAAATACAGTCCACAGCTGTCTACCACTGGAATTTATACAGGAACTGACCATCTTTCATTCAAGATTATTTAATATATCCGCTTTAAAATTGTCTGACATAGGTAGTAAAATGCCAGACAGTTGTTGCTCGGTTGGCTGTTCAAATCGGCGAGGAGACAAGCCCGGCTGTTTCCAGCTGATTGTAGACGTCTTCTGGGTCAACTTTTCTCAGGCTGGCAGTAAAGTAGCCTTATTTTTGGAGCTTGCAATAAAAGCAGTAACTCTGTTTTGGTCGCCTCATTTATCAGAATAACTACCTAAAACGGGAATAGATCAAGAAATAAAGTCAAGAAACAAAGCATCAACACGATTAAAATTGGATTACCCGGTTTCTGCTCTGAGATTGCGACAAGTACCTAAGCAAGTAGGCTAGGCTACTGTATTTTGTCATCTAACTGGTAATACTACAATGCCAGTAGAAAATACTTGGGAAGATAATTTCAGTTGTCATTCGCCAGACCAGGTGGTTGTACTTGTGTTAACCAGGAAATTGTGTCAAATGATAAAGAACAGTGTTGGGTAGGCTAAAGGCTGCTAGCTAACAGCATGTAGCTCGCTAGCTGGTAGCTAGCTATTAAATGGCAATCATCTTTGCTCTGATAATGAAGATGTTTATTAGTTTTCACCTTCCAGACGACATCGTTATGAACCCATCCCCGTCTGAAAATGTTATTACTATCTGTGCTTTTGGTAGGCTTTCAGTTTTTGAGGTGTGTAGGGGGATGGATTTTCTATTAGATAGATGTAAATATCTCCAAACTGGAGCTCAGGCAGGGACTTCTACGACGTTATAGAAATACAAATATCAGCGGGTGCAGTAAAGGGATCACAGGTTCCCAAAATGTAATTTTTTTTCTAGATATCTCTGTCTGGCTATTGTGGTATGATCTGTGTTTAATGGCGATCGTAATTGAGTAGGCTGCACTGCTCGACGATGTCCACTGTTGGTCGACATCTTAGCATTTGCCCGCAAGGTATCCCTTGAAGTGTGACTGAAAGCTATGAATTACCGTAAATATTGTAATGTTCTGTCGTCAAGTCTGACATGTAGACTGAACATTTACATTTACATTTACATTTAACATTTACATTTAACATTTACATTTAGCATTTGATATTTGTATTTACATTTAACATTTACATTTAACATTTATATATAACATCGAACATTTACGTTTATATTTAACATTTACATTTAACATTTACATTTAACATTTAACATTAACATTTAGATGAAAGATTTATATTATTTAACAACTTTGTGTTACTGCCAAAAATGATCCTTGGAAAAGTTATCGCATGAATTTAGCTACATGAATTTATCTCTAAATGCTTGAAAAAGTGACATTTGAATATTGTCATGCTTTTTTTTCCATATGATAATGCTAAATGTACCAAAACTGAGCAGGATTTTCGAACGTGCAACATTTTACAAACGGCGCCCCATAAAGCCACTGTCCTGAGGTTTTGTTTTAAGCTCACAACGGTTTCCCAACACTCCCTTTTTTAGTGTATATGTGTGTGTGTGAACTTGGATGTGTGAGAGTGTGTCAGTATTCTGGTCCTGAGAGTCTGTGACATGGACCTTATCAGAGGAACAGCACTGGGAAATGTAACAGCTCCTTCACTACCACAGCACCAGCAACACAGAGAGGTCAGGGTGGACTTGAGTAAACTGGACTGGACCTACTCCACTGGGCAAAGTCTGCATCATAAAATAAAAGTGTCTCAGCCCCACATTAAAGAAAAAGAGATTTTATTGACACAGGAAGTCAGGAGTCACGACACTCAAACTTTGGTGTGTACTTGCATGTGAGTCAGTGGGAAAGGTTGTTTGCAGATAAGGAGTGGAGCAGTTTTGTCTCTAAGGTTATCAAATGTGTGACAGCATGAGATCTCGATGTGGCACAACCCTTTTCTAATAAACCAAACTGAAAGTATATCTGAAACAAGTGCGAATCCCTTGGTTGCGTCGTTTTATCATCCTCATTTTCTCTTACCTCCCCATAGCCTACATGGGCACTGTTAAGTACAAGGAAGGTGGGATCGATGAATAGAATGTGTGTGACTGGTATGGGTGTGGAATAAATCAATGACGGAAGAGTTCCGACTGCTGTTCACTCGACTCACAGAATAAACAAGGGTGTGAAACACATCCTTCTCACTTAAATGCAGGCACTTATCTGTAGATGCAACTGTTCACTCCTCACACATGCTACAAATCAAATAAGTTTAGAAGAATTCACTAAATATGAATTCAAACAAAATTGCAAAGTTTAAGTGCGAAGAGGAGATGCTAAACTTCACCTACAACTGTGTAGTTAAATAAGTCTGTTTATAATAACCATAATCTCCTCTTCCAAATGCATAGAGGAATAAAGGTTTGAGCTTACTGAAATAATAAAAGATCACAGGCCTCTCACAAATTTTTATGGTAACAAACAGATGTGTAATCTAGGCAAGAACTGGATGTCAATAAAATGCCCGCTCTAATCCAGGGTCCTCGCTCTGCTGCATTTCAACAGGCACCCTTTAACAAGAACATACCCTGTGGGAGCCACCATTGTTATGCATCTAAACATAGAACACAGAGGGGTCTCGTTTTACGGCTCTCCGTTTTCAAATGCACGCCACCCACACGCATGGCATCCCAGTAAATGCCCTTGTGATGGGACATGCCAGGTATTTATGGCATTGTTCAGATAAGTCTCCACTATTTGAGTCAGGCGGAGTAAACCGTGGGAACAAAAGCAGGTGGCACAGAGAGGGCTGGGGGCATGGCTGTGTAAGAACAAGGCCATCGGGGTGACAGTGAAAAAAAAAAAAAAGCATGGATGTAATGCCTTGCAGAATTTTCTTATATGCCCATAACTTATATTATGCTTGTTCAACAGGGTGGTGTAACTGAGAACTAGAGTAAACAATGGCTCTCTCTCAGGCAATAAGGGGCCTTGGAAATGCTATTTCACACCAGTGTTCAGTCATGCCTTTTTTAAATGAACACAATGCATAGGAGATTAGGACCCGTTGTTCGTGATATGACAACTCACGACTCAACACATCAACTACATCATAAAAATAGTGTCAATAGTCATCACTATGAATAATACAGCCTGCATGTGTGGGAGATTTCGACTGCATCACTGCTGAGACTGATCATCAGCTGTTAAATTCCTCCTCCGGTCTCAGATGGTCAGAGAAGGGTCCCTGTATGACCGCACACTTGGGCCTTAAATTGTTTAATGACATTCTATTTCTGAAACACTTGCAGAGAAATACACTAGGATTTATCTTATGTGACTAAGCAAATGTTAGAATTGTTATTCTGAATGTTCATACACATATATTTTGACTAAGAAATATTGGATCATTTTTTATTACTGGTCATCTAGTTCTCATGTAATCAAAACGGTTGGGAAACATCCTACAGCATACAATGCCAACAGAATAGTATGGTATTGAGTAAGATGAGTCTTCAAGTGTTTGTATTCAAAGGCAAAAAATACAGTCTTCCTTATAGTACAAAGAGAGGTGGACAATACCTATATGTACTTTTATTGCAACTAGTCGCTACTCCTGCAACTACGCTACCAGAGAGCCTCTTGGAACACAACCTGTCAACCCATCATGATGTCAGCCTCTTCTATTCATCACATAGTTGAGGACGAGTGCTTTCCGGAGAGGTCATATTTAGAGGTAGAGGGTATGGTTTACAAACAGCCACAATGGACTTCACCTCATGAGAGAAAAAAAATAAAAACACAACACCGGAAAACTCTGCCCAGATTAAACAGGTTATGTCAAAACAAAGGACTGAAGATATACCATAGGTTAGGTAAAACAGAGAGACCACTTGACTCCATTTGGCAATATACATGTTTAATTCTTTAGTAAGCGCTTGGGTTGTTGAACAAGAGCACTGTTAAAGTTCTATAAGGGCTATGTGTGCACAGGGTACGGTACACAGAGAGTATACACATTCTCTCAGGGCTCTACCAAGCTGCATGAGACCAAATATGTATAAGTCCAAACCATTAAAAAAAAATATCTTATAAATAACCTTACAAGTGAAACTAGAATTTCAAATATTTCTGAACAGGGAAGAAAAAAAAAAATAGAAAAAAAAATAACAATTTAGTGGGTCATGTCCACGGTTTCACATTGGGTGCTCACACTGTTTCTTGGCATAAAAAACCCTGAGTAACCTACGATATCAAGTCAACCAAGAGTTGCACACTTGACTTTGGGCTGTGATAGAGCATATGATTTTAAAAGGGCAATCTGGAATGTGGCGTCAGATAAAAAATAACAAACAAAAAATGAGATAAAAAAACAAAAAGAGAAAACAAAGAAAGAAAAACTAAACATTGTGACACTTCCAGAATGTGACAAGACTTTTGCTCCTTGCTCTCATTTCAACCCACGTTTACAGAACAAAAAAAAATTATCACCTGACCCTATCCCCTCCCCCTTTCCCATTAGTAATTATATTTACAATTTCATTAACACTATCTGTTTTTTATTTTTTTTTATTTTTTAAGTTTAGGGGCGCATAGACAAGTCATGCATTAAAAAAAAAAAAAAATAACAGAACCTTTATTTTCCCTCTCTTCCACATTTGTGTGTATTGCATTGGACTGAAGACCAGGCAGGCACTCCGCAGAGTGGTGGTGGCTATATGTGGTCTACAGAGCGGAGTCCAGCTGTGTTAATTCATGTGGAGTGGGCCTCAAGGTGGAGAGACCGGACTCCTCAGGTTACTGCTGCTTGCACTCAGTAGGCTGGGGATCCCCACCCTGATCAGGAGAGACAGGGGACGGACAAGATACAGCCCAAATGGAGGACAACAGACAGAGAGGCAGACAGATAGAGAGAGGAAGACAAGTGTAAGAGGACATAATATGGGAGGAGTGATACACAGAGGGGAGGAAACAACAAAGAAATGGAAGGAGGAGAGGCAAAAAGAGAGAACAATTAAAGACCACAGGCTACGTGGGGTCTGTTGCAGACACACGAGCTGTATGCATGGGGTTAGACACGGTATGTGGACAGGAAAGAAGCAATACAAAGAAATGCATAAATGACCTGATGAGACAGAGGCCAGTGGAGTGAACACACAGAGTTGAGAGCATCACACCAAGAAAAGGTGCAACCACCAAACACATGGCATCCTTGATCTTGCCTCCTTACGGTCTCCTCTGAGGAGCACTGCCATCTATGACCGAGGTCATTTTGTAGAGGTTGATATTTAAACCTGCTAGCCAAGTGATGGCCCTAATAGGATTATTGTACATAGCTTCAGGGGCAAAGGTGACAAAGCAAGACTAAGGAGCCCTTTCAGTTGCTTTAAGGTTAATTTGCCAGGAGTGAAAAACTAGGAACCAAATACATAAGACAAACAAATCCATGGGAAAAATACTGTGGTTTTAATAGTAAGGGTGGGTAGTTAATTTTACAGAAATCTACAGAGGTCTACAGAAAGGGACAGAGAATGCTGTAAGTCCAAGCAAAGACAGACAGATGGACGGACTGAGTGATGGACCTAGGGACAGGAAGGAAAAGGCTGGAATGTGCCCATGTCATATCCCCCTTACCTAGGAATGCATGAGGTGAGAATGACTTATGCCTGTAACAGGGGAAGGGGAAAGGGGGAGGGGGGGACGGTGATTGGGACAACAACGACAGGCACCAATTAATGTCAACAAATGCACAGGGATCTGTCAATGCACGCACATCAATCTACACAACTCAGTCGAGTTAAAATAAACAGGTGAGGGAGCCATTCAAACTAAGGACATGTTCATGGGGTACATTTAGTAAACAGGATGGTGCAAAAACACAAAGGCTGTTTTGTCTGTGATATGTGCGCTGAATGATTCCAATTTCTACCGTCTACAATTTCTACAATTTCTACCACTGGTAAGAAACTGTTCATGAAATACAAAACAAACTCCAAAGGATTTATAGTAACCATCAGACTAACATGGTACACCCAAGACATTCCATAAGTATTCAATTTTGCCTCTCCACTGAAGGTCAAATTTTGGACAAACAATGCCCCACTGGCCCATTTACCTATGCATGCAAGTATTTAACCCACCTTGGGATCACTCTCTCCCTCCTCATCATCATCATCATCTTCATCAGCATCCTCATCCTGATCCTGTTCACAGAGAGAGAAACGTCACCTCGCCACACAGTCAAACAATAGATGGCATGCAATGACACGATTCAAATCCCTTTCACTCTTATCTCACCTCCTCCTCCCCTTCATCCAGTTCCTCTTCCTCAAACTGAAGGTCAATGCACAAACAACCAGGTTAGGTCAGTGAGAACATATATATATAGGGTTTACAGATTGCATTTAAAAAATAAATAAATCTGTTCAGTAGTTCAGATGAACCTACACTCTCGTCATCCTCCAGCGCCTCCCCAGTGAAGTAAAGCACAGCCCGGGGAACTATCCGCTCCCGGAAGAAGTGACCAATCTCGAAATCTGTGGCTAGAGTGAACTCAGAGTCCTCATCCTGCAAAGACACACATAATAATTCAACATATCATCCGCTCGCTGCTGGCCAAAATGAACAAATCCGAACTGCCACACCACAGTGGTAAACAACAACTATTACCAATGATCAACTGACTTACCAACTCCCCATCTGATGAAACTGGAAAAAAAAGAATAGAGAAAGAATTTTAGTTTAAAAAGAAAAATACTGAGGCTATCTACTGATTGACGCATGAATAGCCTCTGAATATGAAAATTCACATAAACCTCTCTAAGAGTAAAAATAAAAACAAACATAAATGTCAGTAAGCCACAAGTTAAGAGAAGCCATCTAGAGTATTTGGGGACCAGCAATATGCCATCTGTGGCAATATCATGCTATTGCTGCCATCTGTAGGCGCTGCTAAGTAACTGCTGATGAGATGAGCACAAGCATGGTGACCAGAGTGTTACATTTCAACTGCAGTTAGAAGCCTGATAGACTCATTTCTATGGTGAATTCTGGGGGAGGCCCCTTGAGTGTGGTAGGCTACCTTTGATAGGGTTGAAAAAGTTGAAAAAGGAGTCGTTGGGCACTTGTTTGGTGACCGTCCTCACTGTCCCTCTTCCCTTGTGTTTCTGCTTCTTTTTGATGGTTTTCACCGTCACATCCTTGCCTTTCTTCCAGTCTATTTCGCAACTAGCAAAGGAATAAAGGAATGTGCAATGTTTAGTAGTACAAACAATTATGAAAAGTATTTCATTAAATCAACAAACTGAAAACCGCATCCTCTTTCAGCTATTTCATCTACTGACTAACAAATACTATCCTTTGAACAGCTTGTCCTGCATAAACAGGAAAGACATCTGAGCAACTAGGGTTTCCTTGGGTTCTTGAGGGGGTCATTTTATAAGCTGCCTGCAAACTCACCCTTCACAATCAATTATCTCTGGTCCTTCAAAGGAGAAGGGGTCTTCAGCATCTGGCTCGGACTTCATCTTGTACTTTTTAGTGAGGACGGTGTTGTTAAAGTAACTGTTGGTCTCAAAGTGAAACTCCAGCGTGAAGCTCTGATGGGGGAAGACAACGAACGCACAAGGCGCGGCAAGTTTAGCTATAAAGTACTTTTCATAAACAAAGGCCATTCAAAGTGCTCTACAACAACATTTTGGAAAGACTAAAAGCAACTATGAAGAAAATACATTGAGAGATAGAAAATACAATAAGCAGAAAAAGACAACCTACAGTTTGGCCAAATGGGGTGGCCAGGGTCTGTAAGTCAGGGTATATACAGCAATTCTTAAGTTAAATTTAATACCTTTTTTACTACCTTCTGAATTTTTTTAAAACCATCACGACACTGAGTTGCAAGTGTTAATCGGCGACCTTTCTAACGTTTACGGAGATTTTGACATGTATAACACTATACACAACATAATAGATTTAGAAACTCACTGATGTTGACCACATATTGCACACATTTATTTCATTTTGTGAATAAAAATAAAACAAACAACATTAAATGTGCAATGGAGAGATAGTTCCAGCACACTGGCTGGCATTCACTACATGAACTGTTGATGCATTATAAACTGGCATCTGCTATATGAATTGTTGCTGATATCACTTCACAAACTGGCATCCACTACGTGAACTGGTGTGCTATAGGCCTAATATGAACTCATGAGCAAACATCAACACGAATGGCCCAGCCTTGTTGATGCCATCAACAAGCTGTTTTTTGAAGAACGATGCTAATCCAAATCTGATGATGTAGCCGGTTTTGTCTTTACCACACGTGAATGACTTTGCGATGTCAGAGTCGAGAAACATTTCTTTAAACAGCTCCGAAATTCCTTCGTTGGAGTTCAATGAGTGGTGTTTAAACATTCAATTTTTATGTTTAGTGGATTGCATATGCGACCGAAGTGCATTAGCTCCCATCCAGTTGACATTGATGTTTTTTGTACAAACCGAACAATAAGCCTGCCGGTTATTCCCTACTACACCCAGCTGTCAGAAAACTTGCATTTGCCCATGACGACGACGATAGTTGTCTGGACGTTGAAGATATGCCTAAGCAAGTCAAAAACGTGAGCCAGCCAGTTGGCTACCCAGTTGAAGCGCGCAGTGTTTGAGATGTCGAACGACCACTGAATATGACGTCAGCATCAAACATACAAAGTTGAGACTTCAGGATTGATACGGAAGATATTTGATTATGTGCCCAGCTTTGCTAAAGCCCGCATTTAAACGAACTAACGCGAACTTTAGAAGATAGAATTTCAATCAGAATAGGACACTTGAAAAAAATAATACCTATTTAAAAAAAAAAAAAAAATACCTCTAAAACTACATTTAACACTTTTAATGGCCTTAAATTTGGCAATTTTGATTCATCACCTTTTAATACTTTTTAAAACCCTGCAGACACCCTGGTAAGTGAAGCCCTTCTGAGCTTCTCCTCCCACCATGCACTGGACCTGGTCATTATAATCATACATTGCATCTTGTAATTAAATAAGTGTGCTATTTTTAGCTGAACTTGGACTCCCTACACTGTCCAATTAAGTCACTACAAACAAACAAACAAAACAATCACAAATATTGCCTTACCATTGGCTGCTTAGGCTCAGAAAAGATAACTTTAATATCTTGTAGGTGTTTCAATATAGGCTCATCATGCTCCTGTTGGAAAGGAATTAAAGAAATGTAGGTGAGTATTCAGAAAACCAGATCCAAACGGCTTGAAACTCACTGTTCAACATGTCATGTTTCACTGTGCACAATCACCTGTAGCATGTCACTGAGCATGTCAACGCTTCTAAATATAGTAAGCCAGAACTCCGGAATTCCCTTTGGATTCTCCTCAGCGGCATCCCCTTCTACCTTCTCTTCCATTGTTGCTTTTGACTTCATCTCCTCCTAGCGACACAAATGTCATGAGATGAATATAAGCATTCAGATCTTTCTTTATTTGTTTCTTTGTTGAAAGACCCCTTCCATACCCCACTATGGAATTTTCCAAATGTATCTGGTTGCTGCCAAAAATGTGTTAACAATTATGCAACCTGTGATCAATGATACAAGGTCATTTGATAACTGAACTTTGATAAAAAAGGAATTCCAATATTCTACATGTAACAACTTACAGACAGCTCTTCTTCCTCATGGTCACTCTGCCACTCACACTCCGCATCTGAAGGTTCTACTGCACCACACACAATATCTTTTCTCTGAAAAAAGCACAACAGAGCATGATGAGACCATGTCTGACCCATATGATGAGAAAGTGGTGAAGAGAGAGAGAGAGAGAGATTCCAAAATTAATTTCCAAGGAGCAGATTGTGGGAACAGTTTAACGAACACCTTATGCACATGCAAAATGCAATGAATAAATACACGAACATGGGCAAAAGTATTGGATGACACCTCCTCATCATTGAAGGTGCTTCATCCAAACTCATTGTTAAGAGGTGTATAAAATCAAGCACATAGCCATGCAAGCTGCATTGACAAACATTTGCAACAGAATGGGTTGTCCTGAGAAGCCGTCATAGGATGGCACCTTTGCAATAATACCACTTACAGTTGATCGGGGCAGATCTAGGAAGGAAGAACTGTCCCTTCTTTTTGCATAGAGGAAGCGTTAACGATCAACAACTCAGCCACAAAGTGGTAGAACATGCGAAGTCACGGAAGGGGGCCCATTGCGTAAAAGTGGCCGACTCTGCTGATTTAGTGTAAAGATCACTGCCACTGGACTCTGAAGCAGTGGAAATGGGTTTTCTGGAGCGATGAATCACGCTTCACTGGCAGTCTGGTGGACGGGTCTAGGTTTGGCCTAGGCCTAGGAGGTCCCCTTCATACACTACATTGATATCGAAGTAAGCCCATGTTGGTGTCCCATTGCAATCCATTTGGACACAACACTGTTTTTTTATTGGTGTGCTGATTTTGAGAAATTAAACCTTGCTTCAGGCTATGCAGCAAACAGTTTCTTGGTTGCTATGGTTATCTAGCTGCTATGCTAGCTAAGTAGCTAAATCAATTTATTATACGGCTCTTCAGAATGTTCCAAAAAGTACAGTTGATTTGAATGGGCCATTTTTGGCAAGTAACCGTATAATATGCGGGATAATGTATTGTCCGTCGGTCATTATCCAAAAATATATCCCTTCAGGACGAAACAACACCCCTCCGCTGCGCGTCGGGGTGCTGTTCGCCCCGTCGGGATTTATTTTTGGATAATGACCTCTGGACAATGCATTATCCCTTACGTATAAACCGCGGTTAATAGTCTGGTGATTACAGTCTGCAATGTTACATGTCTGCAATGTGTAGATATCTGTGCAATATAGCCTGACGTGGAAGATATACCTGCCTACGATGTATGGCTTACATTCGAAAATGACAAAAAATGAATCAAAATCATTTCTGATTATAAAAAAAAGACAATTCAACTTTCTTCTCTAATCACTAGGGCTGCAACTAACGATTATTTTGGTAATCGATTAATCTATCGACTATTTTTTCGATTAATCTAATGATTATTTCCCATAGCAAATTAAAATAACGACTCAAAATGTTGGAATTTGAATTTCAAATGTATTTGAGTAACAAATGTAATCATAATACATAAATTAAATAGTAATACAAATTAAAGTGCAAATATGCTTTTAAAAGTAAAGAGAAAGTGCAAATAAAGTTTTAAAAGTAACTCAAATTAGCAATCAAGCCTCTGCAAGTGCAAAATAACGCAAGAATAACTGGGCTGCAAGTGACATTCAAATTCAACTTATGAAATATATATTTTTTCCACAATCTTTTGTTTGAAGAATGCTAAGTGGAGGAGGTTAACTATTCAGAACAAACGAAAATACAGGCTACTCTGATAATTCACTGATTTACTACATTGCTGTCGCTACACGATGGTAGTCCTTTGGGGGATCGTAGTCCCTCACATTGCGCATGTGTCATTTTGCGACACTGTCGACTGCTGTCGACAGCGAAGCCGCACGCGCATGCGTCACAACGACAGATCCGTTTTCAATCATGGAGAAAAGCGACGAAAATCAGTTTTTTTAAAACATGACCATTTATTTAAAAACAAAGAAGATGTCACAGTGGACAAAACAGATGAGGTGGAGGATCAAAAAGTCTCTCCCCAGTTTCGTTTCATATGTTGACGTAGAGCCTTATGCTGTTAGCCGTTTACAACATAATTAAATATAACATTAAATATACCCACATTATGCGTTAAAGACAAGCCCCATATGTTGACGTTTAAACCGTTTACAACATTATTAAATATTACGTTAAATAAACCTACATTATGCGTTAAGACAAGCCAGATATGTTGATGTTGATGTTGAGCCTTATGCCGTAAACCATTTGTGTCTGAGCATGCGCAATGTGAGGGACTACGATCCCCCAAGGACTACCATCGTGTAGCGACAATTGCACTTAACATTTATGAAATAGCGTTAGCAAGCATCCTCCATGAGACGTTCTGTTTTCCAACATGTAAGCTTAAACCTTACTATAAGTTATAGATATATCATATATGTCTATGATAATTGCTGCTAGACACTCACTGTTCTTGTGCTCCCACAGCTCATTCTCTTTGAAATACTGGAATAGTGCTTCTTTAACTACTAATAATTGACCATCATTGAGAAAAATGACAACTTTTCTGTTAGCCATATCTCATATGCAGCAGCTACTAAAGCTAGCTTTGTTTATTGTTTCCATGGTAACATGAGCCGTCTTAGAATAATTCGCTTTTCAGTCGGCCATTTCTGATTCGAAAATGACAATGAAGGAAAATGACCATGAAGGTACGAGAACGGAGGGCAAAGAAAACGGTGCATGATTTGTATGCTAGGCTATTTGCAGATTCTGTTCCATTTTTCTCAATGATGGTCAATTATTATTAGTTAAAGATGCACTATTTCGCACTTCCTATAGTGCATTGCAATACCGAATGAAAATTACCGGTAGCTCTGCTAGCGTCTGCCAAAAAAAAAAAAAAAAAATTACATTTTTTTTTAAATATATTTTATGACGCGTCGATAATAAAAATCATCGTCGACAATTTTTCATAATCGACATCGTCGATTACGTCGACTAATCGTTGCAGCTCTACTAATCACACAACCCAACATCTTTACTAATCCATCAACTGGACTGGCAGGATTGGTCTAGTCTTGAGTGCAAAACTAAAGTTTATGTGTGGCAGTGATCAAACCAAACAGCCAATCAAAGGTCATGGTCAGTATTCAAAGTGACCAATTAAATGATAGGAGACATCAGCCATTGTCTTTGCCTCCAAAATTCAACTTGACCAGCAAGCATTGAGCAACCTATTAATCACATGATCTTGCAAACAAGCCCGGTATATAATTAGTTCAATCACAATAAAACTCAGCAAGGTCAATTAGACAGAAAAGAGCTTGCCAAGTGCAACGAGTATTCTGAGTCTGACTTTGTTTGGATATACTGGAACTTAGACATGGAGGGGGAAAATAGTTTAAATATAACCAATGCAATGAAACAGCATTCAAAATTTAAAAAAATACAACAACTAACTCTTCTGCAGTAGTTCCTCAGCCTATTACATAGGTGCAAACAGAGTCTGTATTGAGAGACAGATCTGCTTTTGAGAACAAGCGCGACATTTGTTACATCAGCTGTTTAGAATGCCATTTAATGCCCATGGATTTGGAATGGCAAGTCCTACAAGTTAGCGTAGGTGTCCATATAGTGTACACCAGACACAGCATTAGTCATAATTTTTCCAAAAGTGAGTCAGATAGCCTTAAAAAACCTTTTCCTACCTTGTCAAAAATGGGCTGATAAAGGGCGGCATATTTTCTTTCCAACTCGTGAACCTCTTCGTAAAATTTGGCTTCTATGTGCGCACTCTTCACCTGCAGATTCTTTAAGGCATTGACTCTTCTCTTCACAGCCTTCGGTAAACTGAAAGAACAAAAAGAAGCATTTAGGATTAACAAGGGTCTTACGTTACCACAACCACCACTACTACTACTAAGCTGATAAATACACTAGCTAATCTGATAGTGTTTCCGACAAAATAGTGCAATGCTTGGTCAAAACCGTTGTGGTTTAATTTTATGTACAAATCTATTAACCTACAAAGCGTAGCCAAGTACATGGTGCTGATGTGTGGCAAGTTGAGACACTATTGTTAAACCAGCAGTAAGCAACTAGCAATCTAAATACCGAAAAGGCATTCAAAATCCATACAAACACCATCAAAAGCACAGTTGGCACTGATAAAAGACTTACTAGCATGTAAACTCATGCATGTGTCAGTGGTCTGACCTGAACAATAGAACTGCATAGTGCATAGCATTAGGACCTAGTCGTTTATCTGTCTTTCACATGAATATATACCATGAAAATTAAGTTGAAGATGATACCAGTACTAGTTGCTTGGAACAATATGCTCCAAAAACGGAAAAATTGTTGCACCACCGTCATTACTTACTTCTCCAGTATGGAGGGACCATGTGGCATGCTGTCCAGTCTGTCCTGAAGAGCTGCCAAGGCCTGAGGGTTCTGCATAACCTGATCACCCACCTTACCTGGAAGGAATACATTATCAAATTAAAAAAAGAATACTGATGAAATTCTACATCCAAGCAACAAGGGCAATAAAGAAACATAGGTTACCTGACATTTCAGATTTTAGCCTGTGATGACTAATTACCCTACTGGGTTAGAAATAACTGCAGCACACCTTATTTACTTACTTTTACTTTCTCTGTAAAAGGATATTTAATGTGTTAAGAATCCTTTCCTCACATTTAAAGGTCAAGTGTGTTATCAAGATGCGTGTGGCTTACAAGTAGATACTCTAAACACCACTCTTAATTTTAGAGTCTTGGCAAAGAAAAACTTGAGCTTCATGAAAATTTTATAGTGACACTTGATCTGTTAAAGCAGTAGGTCTCAAAGAACATGGACTCTCCTGAAATAAATATCTAATTACCCACCATAGATATAAGAACTAATTGACAGCAAATTAATATTTCAGTATCTAAAGTATCCCCTTCTACCCCAAAGTAATGTACCGATAAAATCAGTCCCTTGGATCAAGCACACCATGCTATAAATTACCTTTGGCTTCACCCTTGTCTCCGTCCATTTTAAAATCACAGCTCCTGTTTTCTGTAAAAACAAGTAGAAGAGTTTTTCAGTCAAGGGACTATTCGTCACATGCCGCAATGATGAAGTCATGTAACAAGTCCCTGAGATGTCAAAACAGCGTCAGACGGACTGACATTCTCTTACACGTTACAAAAAGTAACAAGTTAATGTATCGATAGCTAGCAAAGACAGTGAGGTTAAACAACAGAACATGTATGACTACTAACGTCATCGATCACATTGAGCAAATGTAAGATATATTTAGCGAGAGTCAGACAAGCAGGTTGAAGTTAGCATCTAATCTCTACCAATACCATTATAGTTTCGGTGAGACAGGTGGCTTGATCTGCCACTCTCACTAGTCCAACAAGCCCACATTGTTTACATTCATTGGTCTAGCTTCTGAAGGCTAACTCAATGAAGATTGTAAAAGGTTGTAAACAGTTATCTAGCACGCTATCTACATACGGCACGAAAATTAAACTTTGTAGTTTTGTATTGTTTTGAAATACCAACACGTTCGAAGACGTCATGATGCCGAATAGCGCAGTCCGATGACGCAATGTAAGCTTAGCGAAAGTGAGGTAAATGCTGCAATAGTCATTTTTATGATTAAAAAGGTAATGTTCTATTTCCGTCTACAATAACATATACACGGACACATAACTAATATACTGACATATTGCATATTGACTATGAGGGTCCATTCAACTGCAACGAAACTGTTTTTCAAACAGCTATGCATGTAGCTAACGCTATCTAGCTAATTACTAGCGAGTTAGCAAGGACCAACATGTTAGCCATCTAGCTTGCTACAATAAGTTACCCAAAAGGCTACTAGGCTCACTGCGTGCCAACATCAGAAAATAAATTGGGCGGTGCCAGTTTTCACGGGAAAATACAGCGGCTGAGTTAGCGAGTTAATAAATACATCATTATATGGTCGTCAAACAGACAGTTACCCAAGTTAGACTATCAAGTAATTTCCCAAACGGGCACGTATGAACATATTATATGCAATCATGACATAACTAGCTGGCAAGCTAACATTGACAGCAGTACAGCTGACAGCATCTCAAGCTAAGCTAGCAATGTAGCTGTACTAACGTCAGCAGGTATGATAAAGTATTACCTTTAGGGCCCATACAATTAACAATATAATATATTGAGTACATAAGGGTAATGTTACTTGTCCTTTGCAAAAAGGCAGTTTAATTCACCAAATCCAGTAAACAGCCCAACATTTTTGCTTTGCTAGCTAGATTTGATATCTCTGGAAAACCAACATTAGCCCGAGCCAGTAAGCTGACAAGATGACCAGGACCATTGCACGCAGCAAATTTACAGGTTGTCGTGGGGACTATATTCGCATTACTATTCGCATTAAGGATAAAGTAGTAGTTTGCAACAAATAAAGACACATTCACAATTTAAAATCTTTGTTCCCCAAGTTCCGATCCTTACCTTGGTTTGAGCTGTTTTTGTGACTTCACGCTCGAAGCCTCAGTGAAGTGGACCACTAAGCAGTAAAGTTAAACCTCATTGGTCAGAAAAAATTTACATTTCAGAACCAAAATCTGAACGCTCACTTACCTGTTAAACTGTCTTCATCTGTTGCTGGATGCCGTAAACCAACAAAGACAATAAAGAATAATGAAAATGTATGTAAAAATATGATCATAGCTTCATTACCATAAACTATATATAGAGTATAACAGCATTTCATTGGCTTTGTACCCGTACAATGGCAATAAAGTTGAATCTAATCTAAATAATAGTTCATAGTTGATTTCTTAGAAAATACAAATTGTCAAGGAAGGGAAAAGTCCTGTTATTTCAGTCTTATCATTACTGGGACTTATTGGTTTATTGGAAAAAAGCTCAAGAGTTTAAAATGTTTTAAAATAATGAGTCATACAAAATTATTTGAAGAGTGCATTTTATTATTGTACTTCATGTCCTTATAAACATTTATTTTTTTGGAAATATTTCTTAGGTTTTCTGTCTCACCATTGTGGTAAACCTACAGACTGAATGGAACCACAAACTGACTGTAATGACTGCCACACATGGCTCACAATGTAGCTTTAAAGTGAAACTTCAGGATTTTTCAAGCTGGGCCCAATTTTTAGCTCTTTTTTAGCTCAATTGTTTTACTATAGACAATTGGCAATTAAAATAAGTCTAGTATTTAGATAGAATGCTAAAACCTGCAACTGCAAAATGACTAAACAATGTAATCCTACTAGGTAATCCAGCGTCAAAGTAAACCGCTTGTCTTTACCACGGACAGGCTTGTAAATGTTATTATAAGGCTCTGACAACATGGAGAGAGTCTACAGACCTCTACACCTGCATCTGTTTATCTCAATAACTGTAAAGAAACTGTAAATTACTGTTTCTGTAATCGGTGTTTTACCTCTGTCTTCTTGTGGTCTCTGACGTAGTACCCCATTCAGTGCCTGTAGTTGATTATCCTTTAAGGTGCAGCACCACACAGTAGGACAATCGACTACAGGCACGCTCTTTTGAGGTACTGAATAGGGGTGGTAAGTCAGAGACCAGAATAAGAGAGGTAAAACACTGACTGTACAAAGTCATTTTCTACAGTTTCTATATAGTAACTGCCGTAAATACATGCAGGTGTATCTCTGTGGGGATTTTTTCCATGTTCCCAGACCTTTATATTAACATACACAAGCCTGTCAGTGGTGAAAGCAAGCTGTTTACTTTGACGTGCTGTCTTACCTCATATGATTCCATTGCATAGCCGTTTTGCGGTTCCCTGTTTAGTTTAGTTCTGGGCCGATTTTGATTATTAATTGTCCCTAGTAAACATTTTGACCCAAAAGATCTAAAAACAGGCAAAAAACATTTGAAAAATCCCAAAATGTCCCATTAATGTGAAAACTATGAAATTTACAGAATCCTTTCAGGCCTCAGTATCACTCATATCATAGGAAATATATTCTGTCATGTTGCCCTTTAATCAGTCAACCCACTTTGAGGTCCTCTCATCACAATTAATAACACCACAGTAAAAGGAATCATTTGACAGTAATGTACCAGCCATGTGGAAAATACAAAGCCCAGTCTCGGTCCAAGGACACACAGATTACAGGCACCTTGCTGGCCTCGATTTTGTAAAAACACCAGGACACAGGATGGGCGGATTGCTGGGCTGGGCAGACTCAATCTCCCAGAATCCTCAGTTGCCATTCTGGCTCATCTGAATATAATCTTTATGTAGCTTTTCTTGTGCCTCATAGAGTTTGCGTAGTTTCTTGGTTTGTCCCTTGCTGATCTCCTTGCCTTCTGCATCATGTGTGGGGAAACCCTAATATGGGAAACAAAGTGAAGTTATGTTAGTCATTAGAAACCTGGAATGAAAAAGAAACATTTTAGTCGATAAGACAATTTGGTTGAGGTCTGCATGCACTCAGGCAAGAAGGAAATAGTATCTCATTCACAACAATTAATCACTGGATTCTATTTTGTAGCAAATACTTTCATTCACACAAAATTTAGAAATATTTCCTTCAGAATTTCTCATGGATCAAACGTACTGTTTCATCAAACGCAGAGTATTTGTCCATTTCAGAGCGGAACATCTCGCTGGGGGGAATCTTCATCTTGGCCAGTTTAGCCATCTATGTGGGTGAAAAAAATAAATCACATAACAATTGGTGAGGAACCATTCCTTCAATTATGCTTTTCAAAATTGTATTTTATTTTAGAATTTTATTACGATGGGATGATCACTGAACATAAACTGATTGGATTTTCGATAATCCCCTTTATTCACCGTTAATCTACCACATCACACCAAAATGTCATGTCAGTGTTCATCTTTGATACCCTTCATTCCTAACACTTCATCCTTTTGGTATCTTGCGACAAATAAATATAGACACACTTACAGAAACGACTTAAAGTAGTCAGACACCACTCATCCACTCACCTCTTGTTCCTCTTTCTTTTTAGCTGCCTCCTCTTTTTTCTTCCTCTTTTCCTCCTCCAACTGAAAAATTAACAGAAAAGACAGTTTTTCTAAAAGGATTACAAAGGCAAGGATATTGTGAAAGTGAAACTGAATCACCAATGACAGATGTCTGTCTGCAACTTAAATTCTCATCTGAACCACAACCAGCTTCAAAAACGTGCTCCTACAGGCCCCCCCAAAGACACATTCAGTATCCTAACCTGCTCTAATCATTCTTAGGCTCCATTCTCTTCACGCTGCAGGTATTAGGCTAGTTCAGTAAACATTTGTACATATAAAAAACCCCACTATGCAACAATTTGAGGTCTGTTTTTATAGGAAACAAGTTTTGGTATAATTTTCAAATACATTTTGGTGATATATGGTCATGTGAAGGACAAATAAACACATGTCATTCCCGCCAGCCATCCAGGATATGCACCATGTAGTTCTAGGTTCCTGGGTCGGAACACCCCGCGAAAATATAGGAAGCCAATATAGGGCATAAAACTATGTATATCGCCAGAAGACACCAGCTTGCATGTTATCAAAGTTAAAGTGGCTCGGGTAACACCGCTGCTCAAGAAGCCGTCTCTCGATCCCACTCAGGTGGGAAACTATCGACCGGTCTCACTTCTCACGCTCCTATCAAAAACCATTGAGAGGGCAGCTTCCAAACAGGTCACAGAGTTCCTAGCAAGGAACAATCTCCTCGATCCAAACCAGTCTGGATTCAAAAGTGGTCACTCCACCGAAACAGCCCTGTTGTCTGTGACGGAGGCCTTGAAAACAGCTAGAGCAGCAGCTCAATCCTCAGCTCTCGTCCTGCTTGATTTATCAGCTGCGTTTGATACAGTCAACCACCGCATCCTTCTGTCCATACTGTCAAGTATGGGCATTTCTGGCAAGGCGCACTCCTGGTTTGAATCGTACCTCACTGGGCGCTCGTTCAATGTGTCATGGCAAGGTCAGCTGTCTGTACCTCACCACCTTACCACAGGGGTGCCCCAAGGCTCGGTGATGGGACCACTTCTCTTTGCCATTTACACCACTTCACTGGGCCCTATCATCCGCTCGCATGGTTTTTCCTATCATTGCTATGCCGATGATACTCAACTGTTTCTGTCTTTCCCTCCTGAGGACACCACTGTCTCGGCGCGGATCTCGGACTGTCTTGCTGATATATCCACATGGATGAAAAACCACCACCTTCAGCTGAACCTGGCCAAAACGGAACTGATGGTCTTTCCAGCCAAACAGGCCATCCACCACAACATCAGCATCAATATTGACTCCTTGTCTCTTGTTCCATCCAAAACAGCAAGAAACCTCGGGGTCATTATTGATGACCAACTGACTTTCACGGACCACATTGCCTCTGTCTCTAGGTCCTGCCGCTTTGCGCTATTCAACATCCGCAAAATCAGGCCGTACCTAACCCAGTATGCCAC
The DNA here is from genome assembly GCF_900700415.2 of Clupea harengus. Taxonomy (NCBI): domain Eukaryota; kingdom Metazoa; phylum Chordata; class Actinopteri; order Clupeiformes; family Clupeidae; genus Clupea; species Clupea harengus. The sequence continues at coordinate 20,645,642 of NC_045157.1, forward strand.
CCAGCTGCTGGTGCAAACCTTGGTGAATTCACGCCTTGATTACTGCAACGCCCTCCTAACGGGCCTGCCGGCTTGCGTGGTGAAACCACTACAAATGATCCAGAACGCGGCGGCGCGTCTGGTGTTCAACCAACCGAAGAGGGCACACGTCACCCCGCTACTCATTGACCTCCACTGGCTGCCTGTAGCTGCTCGCATTAAGTTCAAGTCACTTATGCTTGCCTACAAAGTGCTTGATGGTTCTGCTCCCACCTACCTAAATGCTCTTGTAAGGGCAAATGCTACACCCAGGATGCTGCGCTCTTCTAGTGAGCGTCGTTTGGCACTGCCGTCTGTGCAAGCACGGCAGTCCAGACTATTCTCATTTGTAGTTCCACGTTGGTGGAATGAGCTGCCCAGCACTACCAGAGCAGGGGCGTCCCTCTCTACCTTTAAGAAGCTTTTGAAGACCCAACTCTTCAGAGAGCACTTCCCGTCCTAACTGGCACTTCGACTAGTGCGTAACTTGCAATTACAGCAGTTACACTTCTGCACTCTTTCTTTCTTTTTATTTCATTTTGTTATATTTCTAATGTAAAGTAGTATTTATTTATTGTTACACCAGGTTCTATTGCTCGTAGCTTGAATATTCTCTCCCTTGTACGTCGCTTTGGACAAAAGCGTCTGCTAAATGACTAAATGTAAATGTAAATGTTATCAAGCTTTTATCAGTGTCAGCTGGGCTGGTAGCTGGTAGGTAGCTCAGTAGTTTCAGACTCCTTACTGCTGCTTTAAAGTACATAAAAACATTCAGGGAAAATTATGATTTCAAGATAGTTAGTCAGAACTCGACTTGTGCTCAGGTTACTCAGGTATAAAATCCCTTTGCCCTCACACCTTGCCAGAGATGAAGTATAATAAAATCAGAGCCACTTGCTACTCTTGGTTTTCTCAGCCATGTGAAATTCCGCCCCAGAGTGCTAGACCACAAAAACAAGCTATCCAGGAACACAAGATGTATGGCAACAGTGTTATTTCTCAGAACTCAGGAAACAGTTCCACCATGTGCTAAGCACCTGCTAGGATTAAAGGGTTTCACAGTGGCCTGATGAGCTAAACCCACCTGAGCTAGGGAATGTTCACAAAGGCTGTGCTAAGAGTAACTTAAAACAGGCCTAACAATTGGCATGTGTAACACGACTCCTTGCAATATATTCTGAAGACAGCTCAGATACATTTTTTATGACTTGGAGTCCAGGTCTTTTCTTTCCCTGTCTTTCTTGACTCTGCTTTCTTGGGCATGCCTGGTAAGGGACATTTTCCATTTAGAAGAAGGCAGATCGCCTTACAAGCCCAAAGAGATAATTCAGCGTTGATGGACAGGTGCTGCAAAACCACATGCAGAAACACCTTTAATGAGTTATGTCTTTCAAGGAGAAACTAAGTGGTGCCTGGGGGTGCCTACCCTCTTCTTCTCCTCCTTCTCCTTCATCAGGGTTTCCCGATCAACCATCTTGACAACTGTGGGAAGTCCTATAAAAATAATGGTACATAGTGATTGATAAGTTAGCATCCCAAATTCTGTAGTTATAGAGGTATTGTGTAAACAGTATAACAAAAGTGAATGATATAAGTGTCATGGGCAAGAAATTAAGGGGAAGCAAATATTTATGTGGTGTAACCTCTGTGTGCCATTACATGTTATATGCCTGTAAGCTAATTAATTGAACCAGGCAAAATCGATGAGAGATAAAGGACAAGAAAAGCACAGCATCTATCAGCAACATGCACACACATTCCTTTGTGGTCAAACTTCATGTAAGTAATTTGAGCACACTATACAATGCTGGACTGAGCCAATGTCAGATGCAGTGCTGGGAGATGTAGGCACCTGGAACGCTGTAAATGGCTGGGTGAGCACTGCGCGTGCGCACACACACACACACACACACACACACACACACACACACACACACACACACACACACACACACACACACACACACACACACACACACACACACACACACACACACACACACACACACACACACACACACACACACACACACACACACACACTACCTTCATGGTCCTCCAGGCGGACGCCGAGTTCAGGTAGAGTGTCATCTCGCACCACATCACACAACTGTAGGACCTCAGTCACTGAGGCAGAGGAAAGCATGTCATTCATCGGTCATTCAGTGTTTGTTTTAGACATGCATTTGGTGACAACGATTTCCAATCCCATTCACCTTTCTTTTCCCGTGCAATTTTCCTAACTCCTTCCCTGAAGTCTGACAGGACTTTGAGATATGGCATCACAGTGCTTTCCAACTGCAATGAGACACACAATCAGATTGATGAAACAACCATATAACAATTCCAATGCATGACTTTATATGTAGTGTATGTACTTACATCAACACTCTGGCCACTTCCTCCAACAGGGAAACCAATGGGCTCAGTTCCTTCAATGGCACCAAATGTCTACAGTGGTACACAATGTAAAAATGACTTGCAAGCTCAGAGATATATTTGACCAGGCATAATACTGGGAAACCATGTCCACAGAGGACAGCTCACACCATTCCTCTGGGATCTTAGGGCTGTCTGCCTCACCTTTAGCATGTCAGTCAGGTAGACGGCGATGCTCTGAAGCAGCATGCGGTTGGGCAGTAACCTGGAGCCCTTCCTGCTGGCAATATAGGTGTTGCTCTGGCTGACCAGAGACCTCATCTCCTCCATAGCTGTTCGTGTATCGACGTTGTCACACAGGGCCTCATGCACTGCCGCTCTCCGCTCATAGAGACTACAGACAGGACAGGACCTCTGAGTGGCCAATTCACACCAACCAACCATCTCCATCTGACTCATATCGCACAGGTATATCTACAACTAAAAGTTTATAATGTAAAGATTTCAAGCTCATAGTATAATAATATATATAATTATGATGTGTGGTATTTATACTCTTTGAGGTTTCTCACCTATTGTTGAGTTCAATCTCTGCAGCTTCCCACTTCTCAAACTGGTCTGTGATGTCAGTGGGGGGCCTAAGGATGTCCTTAACATTCAGGAAGAACTCCTGTAGGCACAGGTTATTGAAATTTGTTTACATACAAAATTAAATAGTTCATGTATTGTTAAAGGAATTGCTCCACACACAGATCAGATGGATGAAATCTTTCCCTCTGTGATTATCGTAACATATGTGCTACATACCTCCTACAGACAAGGTTAAAGATATCAGATGTGTTTATAACTCACACTCATGAACTTCTCATATTGAATGGCTGACTCCATAGTGTTGCTTGAGTAGTCCAGAGTGTCTTTCCAGGAATGCATGAGGAAGGCCAGGCGAAGCTGTCGTGCTATAGGGCAAGGGAGGGAAAATATGGCACTGCGATAACTACACAGGTTTACTCACCTCAAATTACCAGGATTGTTTTATGATCACTGTAGTTGTTTACCCATCAGATTCACTGATGTTTTTCTTTACATGCTACTTACCCGTGTTTTTGGCCAAAGCGTCTTTAATTGTGATGAAGTTTTTCAAAGACTTTGACATTTTGCAGCCTGCAATGGTAAGGTGGCCAGTGTGCAAAAAGTAGCGAACCCAGTGGTCATTCTCAAAGTAGGCCTGTGAAGATGCAATTCACATAACTATCAATATTCATAACAAAATAAACCAGTGACAAAAAAACAAACATTGATTGGCTTGGGTGAATGATTCATCACAGGCAGTATTTACCTCAGATTGTGCCAACTCATTGTCATGATGGGGGAAACGAAGATCAAATCCTCCACCATGGATATCCATGGATTCTCCCACAATGGATCCTGCCATGGCCGAACACTCAATGTGCCAGCCTGGTCGCCCCTATAGCGACAAAACATCCAAAGAAAAAGAAAGGTTATTTAGTTACTAATGCAGCTTCAGAGAAAACTTGGCAACTCCTTGGCAAACTTAGTAGTGTATGAGCCAAGGCCCCCAAAATAGGGTATGTATCTCTGGAGTATATTTCTGCACGAGAGCAATTTGGATTTGGTAGCTTTGTGAGGTCACAGACTCCCCCTATTCGGAGAAAAGTCATGAAAAGTACATTTTCCAGTAAAACCACTGAAGAGCTTACCAAAGGTCCCAAACATCAAAATGACTGATGAAAATGTGGTATTTGATTTTGTCAGCCAGAAATGTATTTATTGTGTGAAAATTGTATCCATTATGGCTGACACATTTCAAGATGTCTGCTTAATAACCAACACATTTTAAAGTTTTCTGAGCCACACGTTTGCATCACTGCTGCTAATGCTAATGCCATTATTGAACATTGTATTTCTACCTTCCTACCTTTGACCAGGACGTTGATCAATAAATGACACCATAAAAATATTTGTATTGCTGTAGCACTAAACACACCCAGATACAGACTTGACACGACAATGTAATGTTTCTTACAGTCCTGTAGACCTCCTTTTATGTTAAAGGGGAAAAAAACACCTTCTGTCAAAAGACAAAGAACTCTAATGCATATGTGTTGAATAAATGTTGAGTCATGACCATACAGTATTGCAAAAGAAACTATATATTCTGCCAACTACACCAGTTCCTAGAATGCAATGTAAATGATAATTTGTAATTCATGTGTGAATGTTCGAATTTAGAATGTAGATCTGTAGATTTTGTGTCCAGTTTTAGCGTATTTGACTGGATCCAATTTTCACACAAATCACAACTTTCATGTTGCAACCATAAAATAATCACATCCTAAGTCATCATATTTGTACCTTTTTTGGGAGCTCTAATTGATTCATTTTTCATGACATTTATTTTCTTCAAATAGGAAGTCTATTAAAACACACAGCTACCAGATCGAAGTTGCTATCATGCAAAAAATATACTCCAGAGATACATTGCTTTCAGAAAAATGGTAATTACCAAATGGTAATTGTGATTCCCTCTGGCTCATGCACTATATAATGAAGTTCAAAGGTATGTGTTCGAAGTTCACCTTTCCCCATGGGGAGTCCCAGGAGGGCTCCCCTGGCTTGGAAGCCTTCCAGAGTGCAAAGTCATTGGGGAAGCGCTTCTCACTGAGCCGATCAGCAGAGATGCTCAGGTCTCCTGCAGCACAGAAGAGAGACAACATGTTCACTGTCAGACCAATTTACCAGATCAAAACTGACGTAATGCTTAAAAAGACTTAATAGGAATTTACACACAGAAGGTTTTTTAGAGATTTCCACATGACATATTCAAAGAGAAATACAGCTGCCACAGACCTAAAAACCAGACAACCAATGCTTCTCTTTTCAGAACAGTGTAATAGAATGATGTTGCATTAATTCCTCATTCAATTATAAAAACATTTATTGAGATGAAAAAAACTGAACACCACCATCCTCTATGCCCATACCTTCTCCTTCCTGAAGAGCCTTCTGATCCCCAACTGCCTCAGGCACCAGTTTGGCATAGGAATGTTTGGGGCTGGTGTCAAACTTTGCCGTGTCAAAATACACAGAACCATTGGACTCATATCTGCAAATGGGAGCAAATGCTGACTGGGCTGGCTGAACAAATAAACTAACATAACATCTAAGAAAATGGCAGAGATTCATGTTAAAGCGTCGCGTGGTTCTTACCCATAACCGTTTTCCACTACCTTCTTCACAAACTCTACAATCTCTGGCACATATTCACTGACCCGCGTGAGTACATCTGGTGGAAGAACCTAGTGAAGTGAAATTCATGAAAGATTTGTGGGGTTGGTGACAAATCTACATATACAAATACTACCAGCATAAATAATGTTTTTTTGAGAACCAGTACCAAAGCAAGGTGAATTGCCCCAGTTAAATGTTTCACCTTACCAGACCTACCAACTCTTTCAGTCTGATAAGGTATTCAAACACAGCACACCCTTTTGACCCCTTTGTCTCATTACATGAGCACAAGAAAGCAGAAATAGCACTCACATTCAGGGCATCCATATCCTTGTGGTATTCTCCCTCCCAGTATTTTGGCAAAATGGAGAAGATTGAGTTCTCGGTGACCTGACTGCCGAACTGAGAGTCCAGCCAGTCAGAGAGGAGATCTTTGGCCTCTTCCAGCAAAACCTTTTAAAATGGAAAATGAATGGAAGAATACACTCAAACTCAAATCTAAATATGTTGAGACAAAGTGTAAATTACTACTAGGCAGCTTTACATGCATAAGGACACGGTGCAGTATTCTTTTTATTTTAATTACAATAATGAGAATAATAAGTTGAAGGAAAATATGTCAGTTTTTTTTAAATACACATCTGCTATAGACAAGCATCACCCTTGGCAAATAATAAATTGAAACCAAGTAAATTATAATGGCACCTAAGCAAGAAACATCTTTGCTTGGAAAACATGGAATTTCAGTGTGTGGTGTGGGGTGGGGTGGATCGTATCAGTGTTATGAGGGACCTTGCTCAAAAAGTTGTCTTAAGTTATGTCTGAGAGACCCATCTCCTGGCCTACCTGGGCCTGGCTCTGGATGCTGGTGTCAGAGGCTCCACTCTGCGCTGCCGCCTGCAGTGGTGCCAGGGCAGCAGCCACCGCTGAGTCAAGCCTCTCCAGCATCTGCTTCTTGTCAGGATCTGTCGTTTCAGCCAGCTTTGTCTTGAACGGCTGCTCAAACATGACAACAACGCAAAAAAAAAAAAAATTAACTTAATCGTATTCATTTACTTTGGCACTGTGCTGTCTGTAAGCCTGTTTACACAAGGAGAAAACATTACTGATGTCACTGATGAAAGATATATAAAAAATCAATATCACCCATATTAGGGGGACTTTTAGTATGTGGTATTGCAGACATCTCTCTTCCTTTATCACCTCTCTGGCTGTAAGGACATCCTTCAGGATCTGGGAGGCCACAGGTTTCTTCTCTTTGTACTGGTCCAGAAGGTAGTTCTGTCTGGCCCTTCTGATGATCTATTTAAAAAGTTTATGAGTTCATGATAACAGTACATAAGCATCATATACCAAAAACCTTCAACTGGTAATTCAAACTTTTAAGAGCATGCATTTACCCCTGCTTGTACACACACATTTAATGGGAAAGAACACAGACACTATCACTCATCTGCAACTCCTCTTACCTTGTCATCTATATCTGTGATGTTTATGCAGTAGAACACGTCATACTTGAAATAGTTCATCAGTATTCTTCGCAGGATATCAAAAGATATGTAGGACCTGAGAAATAGGAGGACAAAGATTCAGTGACACCAAACTAAACTACAGGGAACAAGATGACAATGAACAAATCCATGTTTTATTTGTTGCCAACTTTAATTGTCTTTGGGATGCTGCACGGCAAGTTAACATACAAGGGTATGGAGAAGCTTATCTTCTGCAAATGGTTGATTGACCCTACTGCGTGTGTTAAATGCGTTCAGTCTGTGGAGCTCTGTTGCAGAATTACCTGGCATGTCCCATGTGTGAGGCATCATAAACCGTTGGCCCACAACAATACCACAACACCTTTCTTCCATTCTGGGGCACAAACACTTCCTGCAATATACCAACATACAATAATCATGAACTAAACATCTTAAGCATGATAACCTTCAGCTTGGAGATAATATAGAACTTAAAATTAGTACAGTGGTACATAGAAACAGATACCAAACAAGCAAATGTGAATCTGAAGTGCCTACATATTGCCACTGTGGTGTCATCCACCATGTCACCAAAGTTGAATAGTGTTGGAGTATATTTTAATTGAAGGCTTTATGAATCAAGTAATCAATACATGCATTATGCATTATATTTTTATGAGGTGGAAGATATATGTTATACACTTGTCATAGCAACTAACCCATCAGAAACAAAGACTAGGAAATATCTAAGTTGTGGAGCATTATTGCAATAAAAGAGAGAGAGAGCGGGCTTTTTGCGTTGTTATGGCATTAGACAGACACACAATAGGTACACGCTTGTGAAGGGAAGGGTATTTAGCTGGTTGCAATTCAGTAACCTCACCACTAGATGCCACTAAAAACTACACCCTTTAATATATTGATATTCTTGAGCTGAAAGATTTTAAGGAGTTAAAAATAAACATAATTAAAAAGACTGTTTCTGCATGGCATGTCTAGCTCGTCTGTTAATGTTGTCATAACATACAGTCATGAGGATCGTTGTAATCACTTGCGGAACAGCCACTTATAGTAACATGTTCAAATTCACATTAACTTGAATGCAATATTTACATATTTAATATGTGTTTTCCAAGCAATTAATGGTCAGTTGACATGATAAGCTAGCTAGATGTTATGTGTATGCTGAGTGCAGAGGTCTGGGCGTTTAAGAATCATTTTCTCGCGCTTGCGTGGAGAAAAAAAACGTTGTGTACTATGGATGTGATCCTTTTCAAAACCGAAACAAAAAAAGTGACTTTTAGAAAGTGTCCGGATACGTGTAGACAAGACCACAGACCAAGCTACATGAGGATGGCAGCACTCTCTGATAAAGGGGGGAAAAAGCTTGTGATTTATCATAACAGAAGTGAAACAAAAACCAGAGGCAAAAAAACTAAATCTCACCTTACTACGCGTGAGGCTGTTATAAAGCTTGAGCTTGGATGGCTCGCTTCCCTCTGGAGGGGACCAGGAGGGTTGGACTCTCTTTCCTTTCGCTGAAAGACAGAAGGTGGGCTCTGTGAGCGCATTATCTCTCTTCGGCACAAGCTGCATTACAGCAGAGAGAATGTGATTATGCAAGGGATTAGAGTGGGTGGCAACTGTACGTTCATGCTCCCTCTATGTGTGGATGACAAAGGTAACCCGTGGGAATAGACCCCCGCAGGCACACCTGTTGGTAGAATCACTATGAAGTGGAAATGGAGCAACCTCATGGACAAAGCTACCAACTGGCAGACAAATGCTTATGGAGACAACACCACTCTCATCCACACATCCTCACACAAACACCGTTCAGTGAGGTAATGGCAAAATTATACTGAAACAATGTGGACGTATCTAGCAGGCCCAACAAAGACTAAACCACAAAGGCCCACCCTCTATTACTTCAAGTGACAGTCTACTCAAACCACTATTTCACAGACAATCAATAGAAATAAAACTACATTCATCGTCTAGCAGTGCACATGCTCTAAAGACAACTGTCCAATCAAATTGAGGGCAGAAGGCAAAATTCCATTATCACTTCATCATGGTATAGTGACAACCTACATGCACTAACTACTGTTTATAGAGCCTGTAGCCTGGCCTGACCTCAGGGCCTCTCTACTCACTGCTGAGTTCTGGGGGGGCCTGGGGGCCCTGCTGCAGGGCTTCTATATGCCTGTACCAGCGCAGGGCGTGAACATGCTTTAAGTGTGGGGGCTTGCCCAGAAGCGCAAAGGCTTCAGCATCGGCTGGAGAGGGACTAAACCCGGCCAGGTAACTGCGGGTGCTCAGGTACTCATTCAGCGCCTGGGCCCTGTGGGCATCCTCCCTTATGCCCAGCAAGAAGCCATAATCAAAGGCTGTGGAGACAAGAGGGCACACACAAAACATGTACAGATGGCATATCTGCAAACATTCCTGTGGGTCAGGTGCGCAATTTGTGGAATGGAAAATGTAAATGTTCAAATGCTCTTAAGTTGTTCACACAAAACCCTACCTAAGAGCTGAGTAGGACGCTGTGTTTGCCTGTCTGTCCTTTCTGTGTGTAACTGATGCTGGGGTTCTCAGTCCCCACAAACCCTTCTTGCAATTGGAATAAATAAATAAACAACTCTGGTCTTCTGAAGTATATAAGTTAGATGGAATTAGAGAATTTCCCCGACAATGCATGCCAAGGGATAAGTGATGCGGACATGATGCTTACACTGGCGAGCCAAGAGTGATATGTGACTTTTGCGTCCCTCTTGGCCCTGCAATACCAGGACTTTGCTGGTCAAAGCAGTGATTTCAAAATTGAAAGGGAAACTGACCCTACAAATAACGTTAGCTACTTTTCAAAATATGTGGTGTGTCTGTCGGGGCGGTGATTTTAGTCCAGACGGGACAATGTAGGGATTCCAAACTGAAAGCAAAACTGACCCTACAAATAACGTAGCTAATTATCCAAATAGGTGGTTTTGTCTGACTATTGCTGAGTATTGCAAGTCTACTAAATTAGATAGCTGCCAAGCAATAAAAAAGCACAACTAACGTTGAACGTTAAATATGGATTTACTCAGTCACCAAAAGCGCTGTCTTCATAACATTAAAAAAAATAAAGAATACACCTGGGCAAAATACATATAACTTACTAGTTAACTACACGAATGTCCAATGGGATGAGAGATATAAGCTGAGCCTGTTTATCCCAATCAGTCCATCCCAAACAAATCTACTAGAAAATAGAGTAAAACCGTATGGTAACCTAGTACGCTTAATATCATAAGCTAACAATCAGGACAACCCATCGACTGCATATAGTCATTGGGGCAACCATCAATATATATCGGCACATTTTATCAGCTGCAATGTTGTATGTCAAATTAAATCAAGGTGACGGCTCGTATATTATGCTTACTCGCAATGTCATATTAATGTTGTGAAATGGAACGTAAAGTTAGCTTGCGGGGAGGCAGTGCAATTTGTGTTTTGCTATCATTTCCAAACATGTATTCCAGATCCACAGAATAAAAATAAGACTAGCTTTTGACAAGTATAGTGACATGCTTTCTTACTAACTATTCGTTTTGATAGGGAAACATGTTTTATTATATTCTTACCTGGCTCTCCAGAGCTTGCCATTTCTGTTATTGCTGAATGAATATCTGATGCAACAATAACGTGCCCGGAACACGGACTCAGTTATTCCTACGTCTATGGTCCGGAAAAGGCGTGTCTTTTCACAGCCGTGAAACCATAGTGAAACGTAGCCAATTCCGGTACCATATTGGTAAGGTCAGATGCAGTGAGGTCTTATGCCAGTGAGCAGGCTACAAGCGCATTCCGCAAACATAATCCTTACCCAACCATATACTTTGTCAAATTCAGCGAATTACTCCCCACTAGCTGTCAGTTTGGTGCGTGCTCCAAAAAAATCCTACACAGTCCTTGTTCTGTAAACAGGAAAAAAACACAGTGGCTCGGACCGAGCCATTAACAATTCATACCAATCAACATGTTGCTGCAGGAGCAAGGAAGGGGTGGCTGTAATGTCATAGAATAGGCTACGCTTTCAGTAAGGTGGTCGAATATGTCGACTATGGTCGAATAAGTGCGTTATAGTCTAGGCCTAGCCTGCTCTTTCTCTTACGTTTATCGAGCCTACATTTTGACATCTTTTAGCCTCTTAGTGAAGACTTCTAACAGTCACCTGATAAACTAGTAATAAACAATTTTTTATACCTGTGACAACAATGTTACGATGATGATAATGATAATTATGATAACGATAACAAGATGTCATCATGACAATAGTGCTCTAAACTACCTTAAATAGAATCACTCTTCTGACCGTAATTTGGCCTTTGCCGACTGTCACTATCCACTCCATGACTATTTGATAAGCAATTTCAGTTGATTTGTTTTTGTATGTTTGCATATTCAGGCCATAGCTTTGTGACAATGAATTTCCTATCAGGGATAAATAAAATGCGTTCTATCCTATAAGTCAGCTATAAGTGAAGTCTGTAAAAAAAGTCTGTTAAAAAATTGTGAAACAGAAACTGAAAAGTGTTAACACATTTACAAGAAAAGATTTCTGCTGTGCCAAGAAGGTGATGACGAAGATCAAGTGGATGCCAGTTTCATTTTGTGTGAAGAAAACATTGTGGTTTCCTACTCTGAACAGTTTCTCCTTTAGAGCATGCATGGCATGGTTTACAAGAAATTAAGCAGAGTTAAATAAACAGAGAATGCTAAATTTAAACGTAAAAGTATCAAGACTCATTGCATGAATGAGAAAATGATTTGTTGTGAGGATCCATGTGAAACTTAAACAACAAAAACTGTAAACCACAACTACCCCCCTTCACTCCTGTTGAAGAGCTGACCTTCACTCTCAATAGTAGGCGCCTAATAATGGATGTAATTAATGGGGGGATATCATAGCCTGCCACCTCCCCACTGCATACATTGTAGGATCATATCTTGTTTTCTCAAGTCCTAATTGCACATTTCATCCTGTACTATTTTCCTCCTGAATCAAGGCTATTTAACTTTCTCCACTATTAGACCTGAAATCCCTTGATCCCGAGATTTCCTTCTGGACCTAAAAATAACAGGAATATGTAGTAACAAACACATTAATTACTGTAGTTAAGATGCCAATCAGGAAAACAAGCCTTCATTATTTTTTCATTGTTTATGTGACGTAATGGGCCAATATAGTGTTTAATTTACAGTCAGAGTACTCTTAAAAGACAAGATAGGCTTAGGCCTATATGGGTAGAGAAATGCATAGCCTACAAGCCTGTCATCTTTGTGATGGAATATCAGTCTAATTCTGGGGGAAATCGTTCTAATATCTCCTTAAACCATCATCGCACCATATTTAAGTTAAGATGCACATAGTGTCAGTTCCTGATGACACAGCAATTGAAATCAATCTAAACCTGAGCTGTAGGTGAAACCAATAACTTTATATAGAGGACCTCAGTGCCATCAGATGGCTGAAAAAAATATGGCAGGTAAGGAAGGTTACAGACATTAATTCACTATACATAATTTAGTTTTTTTTAATGGTCAATTTATCTTACAAAGTACCGATTTTATTGTCTTGGCAATAAAATACACATCTTCTATGGGGCAATACTGGTAAGTTTAGTCAAGAAAGCAGGGAACTTTCTGAAAACTTTTTGACTTTTCAAAAAGTTCTAGCATTGTTCAGAATTGGGCACACATTCCTTTCCTGTAATAACCTCACATCAAAATCCAATGCCAGTGATGGACTAGGCTTTTGCTTGCATATTCAAGGCTGCGCAAGCAGGAACAAATTATGCAAATCATTATTTGATATACGCTAAACCTGATGAATAAACCAGGACAGATTCTAGGAATAATGCCATTGAAATTATATTTGTGTGACTTGCTTTGATACAAATGTGAAATTTCCATAGCCTGCATTTTGAAATAGGCAAGCAAATATTGTTTTATTGTAATTTATTTTGTAACTTTGTTTGCTTGCACTCAGCCATTATATGAATGGTCAAGTGTAAGAAAATGGTGAGCACTGCAGAAAAGACGTATGGTTTCACTTCAGTTATTTTGAAGCCTCTCTATAGATCCATCTCAACTGTCCCTTATCATAGATATTGTCACTTATATTGAACATCTTCAAACCTAAACCAGATGTATCATTTTCTCCTCTAACCTACCATCTTCTTTTCTGCAGTGTATGATTGCAAGAGCACTAACTGTAGTGAAGAACTGGAGAACTTGTAAACTCACTACTTACTGTAATACTAGTACTAATTCTGATTGAACATAGTAAAAACAGGTCTTGTGTTGTGACTCAGTTTAACTCAAAATACTTTGTCCTCTGCGTCTCTAGATCCCAGAAAGTTCTGCTGCTGTGACAGCTCTGAAATCCTCTATGTGTACTTCGACAGCCTTCAAATAATAACTGATCAGTGTGAGCCGATACATTTGTCAAACCTCAATGAACCATAATGAGATACTGGTCCTCCTCAAAGTCTTTACCATATATTTTTTATTTAGCATCACAACACAAACTTGGTCCTCACTCAGCTGCACCTGGTCATGCTAATAGAAGAACTGGATTGGATGTTAACACTAGAATTGGTCTATGAAGATTACTACCCCTGGTGCCTTCACAAAGGCATCACACTCGCTGGTATCTAAAAAGAGGCTGTGTATTGACCATACAGAGACTGATAGCTCATACACCATTCAACCTAAAATGCTGTACAGTGCTAAAGAGTTAAAGAAATTATGGATGATGCTGTTATTAAGATGGTATTACGTCGTCTGTAACTCTAGAAATACAGATGACATGAAAATATATCAGCCAGTTAAATGATTTTATTGATGCAGATTGGCAAGAATATTAATCAACTGTTTTGTGTTTTTGTTCAAAGCATTTGAAGTATTACACCATCAAACAGTATTTTTCCCATCACACAATCAAAATACGCAGTCAAACACCTTTACCAACACTACTTTTAAAAACGAAATAATTAACACCATCAACATACAATACTACAGTCCACAAGTTTGGCAGTGGCCAAAAATGTTTCAGGTGATTCCCTTGTGAACGTACCCAGCATAACTACAGATAGTTGAACTTGTTTTGCCTTTATTTTCTTTCTCAGGAGCATGAGACAGGACAGAAATGGCCTTTCACATGTTTTTCTTTTGGGCTGCAGGATAATCAGATGACTGGATTGTATTGGTTAGATTGCTGGTCAATGCATATCTATGCAGAATTGTACTGCTTAAAGATTTCTCATCACATCTGATCAGTGTTTTCCTGAATTGACCCCTCTACATTAATTGCATTTTGGCATTTTGAACAATAGGTTGACACTGACATCAAACAAAATGTGCGACAAAAATGTGTGTCACACAAAAAAAATTATATCTGTAGAAAAAAAGTATACATGCTGGGTGAATTGAGAGAGTAATATCATTTCAGGCTGGAAAAAAACCAAACCATGATTTAGATTTAAAAATGGGTCCAAATTACACTGAACAACATATAGAGCTAACCTTTCAATTTGATTATTTTCACATTTGTGACTGCAATGTACATATCAGGCTTTTCTGCTTCAAAAGACCTGGTAGCCCAGTGTAAATTACATATAATACAAGACAGAAATCAGAGTTGGAGAACATTTAGTATAAATTATTTATAAATAATATATTGATATGTATTGACAAATTAAATAACATATTTTTTATATATTTATAGGCGAATTGACATAAGGGATCGAGGCTCCATCCTATGGCTCTCCACAACAAGCTGCAAAAGAAGAAAAGATTAAATGATAACACACAATAAAACACATGAAGACTAGATATAGTATATTTACAGTTTTACAGAAAAAAAAATTAAACAAATAAAATGTTGACTGGTTTACATGGTGACAATTGATAGTACTGGTTTCTGGCATCTAACACAGGATACAGCTGATCTTTTTAACTGTTTATATAGTTGTACATATGTACATTATCTTTCTCTTCATAACTTTCAAGTTGACACAGTATTTATGAATGCACATAGGTGTATCCCTTTGTGTGCAATAACTTCAGAGTATTTCGAAATCACTGACAGAAATATGGTTGTTTTGGCACAATGCAATGTTCATTACACGTCCAATAGGTAAAGCTGTTGGAACCCGTTTGGATTAGTCATTCTTCCTCTGAACTATGTTTTGCGATAAAAGAGCCTGGACAGCAAAACCCATAAGACACCAAACTACACCATGCACAGTCAGCTGGCTGCATTATTGGGCTTGGCACGCACTTCAGTCTTTACGTTAGCAATCTGCCTCACTCTCCATAGCAGGCATACACTACATATAGTGGATCCTTATGTTATGTTTGAGAGCATAAGATGATAGATTATAATCATTTATTCATTACTGCCTTTTTTGTTACACCCATTATGTCAGGCCAGGCAGAGGTTAAAAATGGTGAGGTCACTTTATTAATCAATTATTGTTGACTCATTTGAGTCTTTAACTGCATCAATGGTTGGGGGCCCGCAGGAAGTCCTCCTTCACAGATCAAAATGCAGAGGAGGAATACAGAGAAATGCAGAACACCTTTAAAGATAGTCCTATTCTCTAGCATAGTAAGGCGCAGAAAGATAACATAGGCCTATTCATAATTTCTCTTAAAAAAGAACATTTTAGTACAAAAAAAGCAGGGATTTTGGTCCATACCTGTCTCTACTCCCAGAAATATCTCAAGTACCAAATGGTTTCGTTCTTCAACTGTGGTCCAAACAGTGGGTTGGTTTGAGCCAGGATGGCTATTAACCAGCTGAGATGGGGAACACGTTCATTTATTGTTACACTTACATTATAGTTACAGGGTTAATGAACTATGAGGCTGAGATTGAGAAATTGATATTTGCAGCATATTCCTACTTCAATTCCACGCAAATGAATGCACGTTAAATGATGCTGAATACTTACAACAAATAGCAGCAGACGGCGGTCAATATCAGACTTGTGATGATAACACTGATAGCAAAACAAAAGGAAGGAAAGAATTAGCTGAATTGGTAAATGAAGGGTCACCTGGAAAATGTGTATCTTACATCAAACATAGTGAGAATTCGAGGTTGTAGCAGAGATACGGGTAACTAGAAAGATGCACTACGCTCTAAGGATGCAAGAGGCCTTTTAAGGAAATCATCCGTATTCCCACTTATCCCAAAATACAGAATCTTCATGGCTAAACCACAAGAAACACAATATTGGTTTTACAATCTACATTTCGCTCGAGGGTTATATCACACGAATAACTATAACGTTAAGTCCTGTGAAGAACATTAACGTTTAAAGCCTACTTACCCTCTATTTGGACCTTTTGGCACGAAAAAGGGGGCCACAACACCAACCAAACCCCATAGTGTTGTAAAACAAATCATCGGCCAGGCAAGCGAGTGGGCAACCATTTTGCACAACGATTATTGTTTTTATTTTATCCTTAGTATATTCGTGATGATGGACTGAAATAACGATGCGTTCTCACGTAAGCAAGTAAGCGACTTGTCCCACCTACCTTACGTCACACCGCTTCGGATTGGCTGTAACGGTCTATCTGTTTCTTTTTACTCTATTTTTACTGGTGCAAGTGTGCCATCAGTCAGGATTACAATCAAGCAAGGGTTGATACAGGTTGAGACTTAAGAGAGCATTGATAGTGACCATTCCCATCATAGGTTTTGACAATACATATAACAAGAGGCCTTAAGAACACACAAGTTTGCGTATGGGTCGGTAAGCCTACCCCACTGCCCTACCACACGCGCGTGCTGGTGTGTGCCTCCCTGATACAACTGATCCTGAACACAGGAGCCGAGGTATGGTGGGAAATGTAGGTCTTTTTAAATGTAGGCTCGCTGACAAAAAAGAATGTGTTGCGAGTAGTGTGGTTCTCTGCAGAATTCCACGTTTGGACCTCTTCGTACACTCGTACACTTAGTAGATTAGGAGCAATGACAAAACCTTTAAAAATATATAATTAGACCAAATAAGGACCCCCTGTTAAGTGTATCCGAATTAACCAGTAGATGGCAGTATCAGATTAAAGTTTGTCTTGGGGAGGGGGTTTGGGACGGTATGGACCGCTGTTTCTTTCTTATACAACCTGACCTCAACTCAGGAGCCTCATTGAAAACAGAGCACCTGGAATGAGTCAACTTGAATTGTCGATACTCCACACTGCTTCCAAAATGTTATGGGAAAACTGGGACTGCTGAAAAGAAACTACATTTCTGAATATTTGAAGGTTATTTTATTAATATGACATAATTATGACAAAGGTCATTATTGAAGTGCAAGCACCACAGCATTGAACATTTTAACAAACAAAGCACTGTAATGACACGGAAACACTGATATAATTAATTCATTATCATCTCTTGAACTTTAGAGTCATGAGTGGTGAGTGCACATTGTGATGCACATTGTGTTGACTTGATTTTTAGCCGCGCACCCAAGTATGTATCATTTGTTAGAGGACTACATTAAAAGATTCACTACAGCAGAAAAATCAGCCCATTTGCCAACACAAACGTGTGGGTAATGTTGCACTTGGACGGCAGCTTGTTCTCCGACAATTTGTGTGCGATGATGGAAGAGTTAAGGAATCCTGAAGTAGGGAGCGGACTGAGGTTCAGGAGCTAACTGGGTTGTTGTGTCCTGGGATGACTCAAAGGCGGCATCCACAGAGAGGGAGATATCGCCTGTTATCTCCAAGTGGCCAGGAGAGTCCAGTGAGGAGAGTGAAGACAGGCAAGGAAAAATACCATATCCAGGGGCAACAGAAGCCACTCTCTTGAGTGCTGCTCTGAGGGTCAGCAGTATTTGTTTTAGGGTTTTGATGGTTTCTATGGTGATGAGACAAAATCATGGAGTGTTTAGTGACAGACTAATAGACCTATATTGTACAATGTATGATGTAGGTGTAGGATATAGGCCTGTGATTATCTGATGTGTTGTGTACGTATTGGTCATCTGCCTCATTATACTGATGTTTCAGGGTAAATAAGGCTTTCTTTGTGTGCATGTATCTATCTTTTCCTAGCCATCTGTCTGCTTGTCTTTGTCCATCTGTTTTCCTATCTATTATACCTGTGCCAGTCTCTGTCTATATTTCTATGTGTCCGTCTGACTGTATATTTACTTGAATCGTATTTGTGTTCATTAATTCATTAATTCATTAATCCACTTGACACTGTTACAGTTACATGCCCCATTGTTTCTCAGCCAGATGGTATTTTTCTCGAGGCTTTTAAACATACAGCAGCCTTTAGTCACTGCAGCAACCTGCTGTTTTGCCGATGACCAATCGTGACTGCATCCAATACCCAATACAACTGTGAAGTTTGTTATGCTGGAGCTCCGAATCGCTTCTAATAAATCACCAGAGAGTTCTTGTCTTCTTTATGAGTGGCCTGACAAGGCATGCACACAACCACTTCATAACCCAAGAATGCATTTCCCTCTTAGGTCCTATCCCCTGAGAGGAAATGTACTCTGAGTTGGAGTTCAGCTTGAGTCCAGAAACTCTACAATGACTCCATCCCTTTCCTCTCATTTGAGAACACTGTGCAGGTGAATGTAAACCAATGAAAAGAGTATTTTATAGTCACTGATTTCAACGAGAATCCAAGAGTCTGATTTTGCTCCATCAGTTGCTTAAGTGTGATCAAAGAAAAGCTTCACCAAAGTTAAGGGATTCAAACGGGGTCCGCTAGGGTAATGATAACCAGGTATGGGAAGGTTTTAGCATGACTGCTGAAATAAGATACAGAGCAGTGTTGCAGCCCACATATGGTATTTGCTACCCCCTGTGAGAGAGCCTTATCTGGCAAGCATATATCAAATAGGAGGTCAGCATGAGAGAGCCTTATCTGGCAAGCATATATCATATAGGAGGTCAGTATCAGTGAGGGCTGTGTGGTTTCTGATATGCAGTTGGTGACCTCATTGCTCAGACATCCCCACTTAACTTTTGAATGGTCATTTTCAAGCTGTAGATCTCATCCGAATCCACTTAGGAGCATCGGCCTCCTCAGTGCCGAGTGGGGTTTGAGCTCATTCTGTTCACACTCTCTTATGCTGGAGCTGTTTTGCCTGGTATCAGGGATAGGAAAGAATGTTTAGGGTGAGCTAATCTGCTCTGTATATGACAATGCAGCACTACACAAACTGAGGCTTGTGTATAAAATGCATGTAATATGATGTCAGAGCGGGGAATGATCATGTGGGGTAGACTTGCAAAGAGGGATTATTGGGTTTTGTTTCAAACTAGCAAACTAACTCGCCGACTGACTAGCCTCGCAAACACCAAAAACAGTAGTTGGCTCTTCGCTAGCTAGCTTGCCAACTGATGTATTTCAGTGATATCATGCTGTGAAGATGCTTGTGGGTTTCCAACTAGAATAAACTACATAGTAAATAGCCTAGATGATTAAAGTGTGTTTATCTCTCCTCTACGTCAGCATATCCCAGCAGAATGTATTTGAGGATGTTATAAAAACGACTTATTTACTACTGTCAAACATTCCTTGAAAAACATTAAAAACCTGCATAATGTATTTTAACATCACTCTGACTTAAAAGCAGCGTTACAAAATAATTGTAGCTCCTGATTGGGATATGCATATTACTTTAATAACAACACCATCCAAGATGTTCATGTTGAGGCTTTGTGCTTTCTGAATATACATGATCATTCATAGCAAGAAGTGGACGGCCTCTGACGGTATGTGAGAAACACAAAAAAGAAACACTGCAAACTAAAACAAATCAGTTCATTTATTGTATGTGTGCATTGCTCTGAATGTCATAAATAATGCAATATGCACATTTCCATGTTCCATACAAGTTTCACTTGAAATAACTTTATACAGTTTTACAACATGTCAAATAAAAGGTGCCACTTAAACTACAGTCCACTCAGGTACAAGAATCCCCATTTGTCAAGAAGGACAAAGGAGCTCTTGAATGGGTTTCAGAAAGGGTAACGGATTCTGAAATAGAGAAGACGACAAACATAAAAGACAGAAGTATAGAAAAAAGGAGACAGTTAAAAAAAGGCCAGGAGTTTTTTTCTTTCAGAATTTAGAATGAACATGCACTGAAAAAGCACTACACCACATCAGAAAGGAATGTTGGCATGCCACAACACGCCACATTTTAACACTTGAAATGTGAGACAATGGAAGACACACGTTTCAGTGTAAGAAATTGTAAAGTGAAAAGTAGGTGCTGAACAGTATAAAGAGCTGATCATGCGTCCCTATGGTGAAACACTGACCACAGCACAAGGCCAGGTGACTATGCAGAGTGGATCAGCTTCAGGGCTGACATGATTCAGACTCGGAGGTGTCAACGTGGGGAACTTGGAAAAAGACTACAAGTGAATCAAAGAAGAGAAAATAAAGGAGAGGTATTATGAAATGGAAAGAGAGATAGCAAAGAGCAATAGTAAGACAAAAGGACACATACATTACACATACATCGGAGTTAAATCAAGGAGAAACGTGTGGGTGAAAAATCCTCCCTAGATGTGTAATGTTACAAATAAATGCTTTATTACCATGTAAAAATACTACGGATGTAAACTGTCACTGTTTAACTCCTATTCACATACTGGAGACATCATACTGGTGGGTATAATAGTGGCCAGCCAGGGATGAGTTTCAGTACGAGTTTAACTGTTCAGTGTATACATGTAGAGAACACCAGAAATCTAACAAGATCTTTGGTGAAAATCAGTTTGGTGAAAAACATTTCTACAGCATCTGCATTATCTTTGGTGTACATGATATATAAGGTGCTCTTTCACACATGCAACTCAACTGTTCATGCATACGAGTAGTTTTAGGGTAGCCGAGTTGAAGCAGTGGAATGACATGCCATTAACAGTTGTAGAGACAACCAGATTCAGAGGACTAAGATGAACCATGTCAAATCCGTTATACTCCTTTCTGCTTTTGCTACTACCAGAAAAGTGTTCAATGCATTTTCGTTACTTTCCAATTCTGTCCTGGAAATTAAAGAGGGGTATTAAAAAGCATCATGATCTGAACCTGGGTCATCTTTACATGGACTGGTACAACGGATGGCACCAAGCCATGCCAGTCAGCGACTTCCCTGAAATGCTACTTTCATCCAGCTACATTTCAAGGAAAAAATGCCCAAACACAGCTGTACAAGTCAACAAAATGATAGTTGGAAACAAAGTAAAATAAAAGAGTGTTACAATTCAATGGTACAGCATGTTTGAGATGGGAGATACTAAGAAATGTTCTAACGGAAGATTGTAACACACTCACAGACACACATACACATGTAAACCTGTTAAATAAAGATTTGGCTATGTGAATGGCTTAAAAGATGAAACCCTGTTTTGGCATTTTTCATTGCACACGACCTTAAAGGAACACACTGCCCTTCCTGCTGAGTTCTGTCAGGTTTAGTAAACTTGCAGCATCTGCACAAATCTGGTCATTCTTGTCTGCACACGAGAAATAAAAAAAGACCTCTCAGAAATAGGCACATGTACAGGCAAGGACAGACCACCATTTTAAAGTGCTCTAAGACATTGTGCATTAATCACAATGTTCAGAAAGACTGGAGCTACAGCAACCTGAGAAAAGCAATGAACACATATTTGGAGGAGTTGTCCTGAGCAACTCATCAAATAGATTCATAAAGGAGATTTGAATGTAGACGTGTACTGATGAGTACATTTAGATTTTTAAAACATTGCTACACACACACATCAACCCCATGACGTGAAAGATGTTTTACATCAGGCACTTGCTGATCGTCTTTAATTTTCTTGAAATTACTTTATGAACAAACTACAACCTGCTTTCAGCAGACTGTTAGGGAAAAAAAACTAAAACCTTGTTTATAGGTATTTACACAGTGGCCAGCCATCATCACCGCATGCATTTCAAACATGCGTTTAGGAAACACGAGTGAGTTCTCTAGAATGGCATTGAGCCCCAGAGGAACATAGGAGTTCCATTCTTTTATTCTAAATGAGCCTGAGGCCTAGGTGCTGCTCAGCCCACTGCAGCAGGGGCTGCGGGGAGATGGTCCCTGGCCCGAGCTCGAGCTCGGAGTACATGTGGAGCAGCACCTCCAGCTGGAAGCCCAGCAGGGGCAGGCCCAGGCTCAGCAGCTCGAACAGGAAGCCATAGTCCTCGGCGTGGGCCGTGAGGTGGAGGCGCGTGGCCTGAGCGGCGCTACGCATCCAGCGCGACAGGCGGCGGGGCACGGCACACACAGACCGGGTCACGTGCACGGGCCAGCTCAGGCTCTTCCTGAGCAGCGAGCCCAGGGTACCTGGAGACGGCCGTGGGCAGAAGGAGCTGCCTCCGCTGGAGTTCTGCGTCCCGGAGTCGTCCTGGAGTCCTGTGCTGTCGTTTTCCTGAAAAGAGAAAGACACACATGCATGTCAGGTATCAGATATTGAGAGGAAGAGGCACTACTTGCTGTTACTGTGATGAAGATGGTTACCATATGCAGACCGAAAGCCTTCTCTCGCTTTGCACCAGATGTGCGTTTTGCAAAATGCAGTTTGCAGTACAGCTTGCCTGAGGAAACAGGACATGCATACATTTCCATGAAGAGCTTAACATCTGGCATAAAAACAGTAAACTTAATTACTTCATAACCGAGATGCTCAGGTGCTCTGTAGTTGTGGCGTCTGTGACTTACCTGTTTCAGAGTCAAACGCATGTCCGCCCTGGCGTAACGGAGTACAGCACGTGTCACAGCGGAAGCACTCTCTGTGGAAGAACAGGCCCTCCGCACTGAGCCGCTCCACAACATAGACCCGTCTGTTACAGGAGTGACATGACTCACTGCCACCTAATTCCCTACGGAAGGAGCCCTGTGAGAGAGAACAAGGGGGAGGAAGGGAGAGAGAGAGAGAGAGAGAGAGAGAGAGAGAGAGAGAGAGAGAGAGAGAAAGAAAGAAAGAAAGAAAGAAAGAAAGAAAGAAAGAAAGAGAGTGAGTTATATGACACAGTAACTTGAAAAGTTATCGATGTTTAATTTGGCTCTGTTGGCCTGGGAGAGTTCATGCTTGGACTTTGCCTCCAGTGATTAGACAGATGAGACAGAGCAGATGAATGCGGATGCAGACGTCCCTCCTACTTGCAATAACAAAAAAACTCAACGTGCTGAAATGCTCTGCCATAACCAGGAAACAGGTTGAAAAAAAAAAAAACAGGAAGCATTCACACGAGGGCATGGTGAGTCAGTTTTTCCAGAAGGTCACACAAGTTCAATTTAATGTTTCCCTTATAAAGGAGGTACCCTCCTGTTTCCCACAGAACCGCCTCGCTCACCCAACACCAGACTCCTGTAAAGTTGATCTTAATGCTGCCCCTTCTGTGACACTGAAGAGTGCTAAAAACGAACCTGGAACCCATCCACTGTGGCCTACACACACAGCCATATGCAGTAAGGCAACACTCAGCGTTCTAACACCCCAAATCCCCAGGCTGCAATAACCTGGCAGCCAGGTGGGCTAAAGGTCAGAAAGTGAAAATCCCACCATATTTTTTTGCTTCTTCTGTACCTGAAGTTCCCTCACCGATACATTACTGCTGATCTTGACAGGGATTTTTTTGTTGTTGTCTTAAACAGGCACACAAATACACACACACACACACACACACACACACACACACACACACACACACACACACACACACACACACACACACACACACACACACACACACAATGCTGATGCTTGCTGATGTGTATGTCCAGTGGGCTTACCGGAGAGGTTGGCGGGCTGTTGGCCTTGGGCTTGTGATCGTGCTCATAGAGAGAGGCTATCGTCTCAGCCCTGGCTCTCACAACCAGAGACACCTTCCCCACCGTGCGCTGACGGCCACAGACAGACACAGAAGTGGGAGGGAAAGAAGGAGTAAGACAAGAAAGGGACAGAGACAGCTTGATGCAGACAGTATCAGGGGTTAGTGCAGATGACCCAGAGCGCAGAGGAAGTCAGAAAAACTGAGGAATTTGAATTTGGAAACACAACTGAGCTCAACACCTGTTTGCATGCAGCATGTGGTTAGATTGATCCATATCAGCCGAAGAGTGCTCAGATGTTCTCCTCTCACTCAAAGGAACCCACATTCATTTCTTTACCCAGCGTTAGAAGAATGCCTCAGATTTCATCCTGTGATCCCAAACCACTGCTCCTTCCGCAATTTGACTTTTAACTCACAGCCACCACCAACCCCTTCCCCCTCCAGTAAAAAAATGGGAGGTTTTCCCATCAAACGGATTTAAATTACAAACCATTTCTAACAATGGGAAGACTGCCTGGAATGCTCTCCTATTGTGGAAAACTGGGAATGTCGGAGTGGTTTGGGGTCCTTTTGCATATCCTTATGGCCTGATCCTGATCAGGTATCTACCTGGGGGGGGGATTGGGGTGCAGACAGTCCCACAAGGAGCAGCACCACAATAATAAACTCCCTTTGATGTTCTCAGGGACACGCTGGCTAATCTAAACCCGTGGCTTCAGGCTCAGCCAAAAATCACACCGCACACTGGCATGCAAGCGTTTCTCGAGGGGCTGTGAGAGGGTTCTGAGGGCAAGCGCATTGACACAGTGACAAAAATACCTGTTTGGGCCCAGCAGGGTCCTGCTTTGACTGAGGCGTTTCTATTTGCTTGTTGAGCGTAAAATGGGACGTGTTGCCGCTACACTGAAATCAAAACAAGATTATATCTACTGATCACTCACAGTTTTCATTTGTAGTGCTATAGAAACAACATGATGCTGTGTAAGAAAGCACACAGCATGGTTTTGATGTGTAAAATACAGTAGAATAAAAACATAAAAGATGTTGATTTTATCAGAAGTATAGGTTTGGAGCTTGATTTAAGTGCCAACTACGAGGCAAAACCTTGCATGTTGCAATAACATATACCTAGAGAACATGCATGTGGCTTTGAGGCACTTTGAGGGGCACTCACCATCCGCATGTCATTCAGTGCTTGTCTTTCAGCTGTGTTTCTACAAAGCTGCATATCTAAATCTTGTGGCTTCTGGATTTAGGTGTTTTTTTTTCCCCCCCATCAAACGTGTGCCGTAGGCAGAGAAATGAAGCAGAGAGATGATATAGTTGTTAATGATGAAAGTGCACAAGATGACATTCCTGAAAGTGATCCAAGATGGGTGAAAGACCGATCCGTGGGTGGATCCTTTACCTGCTGCTGCAGCAGACAGAATGCGGAGGATATGAAAGTGGGAGGAGGGGGGCAGGACGAAGTGGGGCATTCTGGCAGGAGGGGCGGTGGAGTTATTGCTGGAGTTATTTGGGGAGTTAGGTGGCTGGTGTTAAGAGGCAACACTGCAGAGTAGTCAGGCTGTCCGGAGCAGAGGAGGTGAGGGGGCCCCGTGGACGACAGGGAGGAGATAAGAGTCAGAGACAGACAACAGCGTTAGAGGGTAAAGGCATTAGGATAGAAAAGAGGTGATTAATGACTGACTGTTCCTGCCCTGGCGTGTGGTACAGTTCAGTAATGTGTGCATGTAATGTGAGTGATGTGTGTGTTTGTGGTGGGGGGGTTAACCTGTTACTTCCCAATGAGGTATTGCAGAAGCTCCACTGTAAAAACTCAAATCTGATTCCCCATCCCAGACACTCATTATGTATCAAACCGTTCCCAATCACACACAAACCCTGTATTGGCAGTGGAAGGCCAAAGCACATGCAGCACCTGTCAAGCAGATGTAATGCTTTCACAAATGTGTCAGCTATTCACCCTGTAATCATCTACCCCTCGTTCTGGTGGCCTAACTGACCAGCAGGCTTTGCTGCAACTAAGACAAAAGCCCCACCTAGCTTCCCCTCCTGAGAGCACTGCCAGTTGTGTTTGAATGAGCAGCCAGTGAACCCGGATGCTCCATGCTGTAAAGACTCAAACCGGATGGACTAGTGACCTTCTCTCAAGTACCACAATTTTTGTCTGTCATTTTGAACAAAGAAATGATCGGAAAACCCAAGACTGTTCCCTTTGCCTATTTTGAGTGACAGGGAGTATAAGTCATCTTTTGGCTGCGCTGGATACCTGATGTCTGATGGCTTTCCATGCAGCTTGTAATAAAGCAACAGGGCTCCAACAACAGAGCCCTGAGGCATCTCTCTCTCTCTCTCTCTCTCTCTCTCTCTCTCTCTCTCTCTCTCTCTCTCTCCCCTTTTTTGTCTCTATCTCTCCATACCTCTCTTTCTCTCTCAATGAAGCCCTCGGGATCTGAGCCTCCACTCACTTTAACAGCGCGGAGCAGCGGGAGAGCGCACGCCTCGGTGATGGCTTCTGCAGGTTTCAGTCTCAGATGGGGATTATAAACTACGCAATGGAACAACGAGAGACCATTTATTTTTAATGGTTTCTCCTGAAACAAGAGGTTGTCTAATGTGTTTTTACTGGGCGTTAATATTGGTTAAAAAAGAGGCTTTGTAGCATTGACGCCTTGACGTAAATAAGCATTTATAGGCTCACGCTATTAAAACAGAACAGGTGATTAAATAAACACAGAACATCATGTCCTCCTGCGAGCAATCAACAACCAACGTGCACACCATGCAACATTGGCAGGGGTGACTCAATCTGAACTCTCCTTCTGTCATTTGTGATATGATCCAGACCCCAAGAATGATGTATTCCAGTGTTCAGGGTAGTCCACCCTTCACAATCATAACTGAACACAGGTGCATGCAACTTACTAATGGACATACCAAACACTCAACCCAGCTATATGCATGCATATATATTTAAGAATTTCAGTTTAATGTGTTTCTCTTTTCGAATACTTACACTGCATTTCCTATTTTCACACACAAGACACATATATTTGTGCACATACGTAGCTCATTACTCTAATTCAGAGCAAGCAAACATTGCAATAAAATGATGCACAAGGCCAAAAGGGGAGGGGGCTGGTTGAACAGCGTGGAATGTAAAACAAAACCAAAACAAGTGAAAACCAGCCGTGGTGGAATCAGACAAGAGCATGCAACAACACAGGTGCACTCAGTGGGGTGGAGGGCTTCACACAGGGAGACGGTCACCTGAGCCGCAGAGGTCTCGGACCCGGTAAACAGAGAGCTCAAGTGGACGGCTTTCTCCTTTATGCTCTTTTTGTGAAACTCTCTAGCATTCTGCGTCTGGGTTTTTCTCTGCAGGATGCCACAGAGGGAGGAGAGAGAGAGAGAGATGGAGGGGAGAGAGAGAGAGAAACCATGGGGGACAGGAAAGAGAAGAGGCAGTGAGGTCTGAACGGAAAGATTTCAGTCAATCCCCGACATGGACATAAATTAACAGGACATGCACTAAGTCCATTTTCTGCCCTAACCTCTGACTCTCAAAAGAGAAGACAAAAAGGGCAGCAGTAGACAGTAGAGACAGGAACTTAAGTCAGAAAAACAGACAGGTGAAGACAGAAAGCAGACGAAGGCGAAAGAGTGACAGGTCACCTGGGTGATCTCATCTTCCACCCTCTGCAAGCGCTGAAGCATCCCTCTCATGACTAATATTGCGGAGCGAGGGGAGTGAGGGTGGCCGGGGCAGTCTGCCCCGTCTGCAGAGTCCGCAGCGCCTGCGGCCGAAGCAGCAGTGTCTGCGCAGTTGGGCCGCGACTGCTCATACGAGTGAACGACCTGCTTGGGGCGCCTGCGAGTGAAGAGGGGGCTGGCCTGGGGTAAGGGCAGAGGGGGTTGTTCCTCTTTGTGTCTGACTGCAGCTGCAGACTGAAACTGCAAACACACAGCACATGTGACAGAGAACGAGTGAGGGAGAAAAAGAGAGAGAGATGGAGAAAAAGAGAGAGTGTGTGTGTGTGTGAGAAGAGAGAGACTCCTGCCTCACGCTGGCTGACAGCCTCCCTGTTCTTGAGGCCCAGCTGGGTGCCGCACGGGTGGGGCAGCAGAAACCTCTCGTGCAAGTCTATCTCACTGGCAAATTCCACCCTGTGGCCCTCAAAAGACATTATATAACCTCCCACCTCATGTACTGAGGGAGAGCTGTTATGTGCGTGAGTGTGAGTGTGCTGCAGCAGATTTGTACCTGTCTCCTGGTCGGAGGAGGAGGAGGTGGAGGAGGAGGAGGGCGTCGCTCCTTGGGTCTGGTAAACAGGGGGCTCTCAGTCATGTCGAGGGAGGGAGGCCGGGGTGGCCTCACCGTGCCCAACCCAGACTGAGGCACCGCAGAGAATAAAGAAAGCCAGGAAAGGAAGGGTTCAAAGAGGACAGCGGAGGAAAAGAGAAGAAGAAGAAACCTGACATGCAGAATCCCTACAGTTGGGAGTTGGGGACGTGCGGAGGAACACCATTCATCAAGAGAAACATCTCAAAGACACTACATAGGAGGCCCTGCATTGGCCCTGCACTGGGGATTTTTATCTGAGTGAAACAATGATATGCTCTTCAGTGATATCATGGACTCAGTCCAAGTCCAACAGATGTGTCCAATGGTTCTCACCTGTCTTCGCAGGGAGCAGCTAGGGGCACTCTCCTCAAACTTGGCCAGAAGCTGGGTAGCCATGGACTTCACCTTGTTCTCCTTCAGCTCCTGCCCGTCCCTCCCGGACGAACTTTGACTTGAGAAATTTGTGGCCTGTGAAAGAATTCAAATCCAAATCAGCGTGAGCCTTACACCTCATTTTTTTATTCTGATCCAGGCGCTTCGATATTTCCGTCAGATAAGACAGAATTAAATCAGAGCCAGATGGAACAACAGAGTACTGAGCGAAACCAACCTCTTCTAAATAGCTGCATATCTTCCGTCTTCGTTTGTAGGTCGGGTCATTTTCCTCCAACTTCTTATCATCCTGACACATAAGAATAAAAGCATTTGAATCTCTGCTGTTAGCGTAAAAGGTTACAGTAATGTCTCCCAAAACTCAAAAAGTCTTGCATAATCAAATATCTGTGAGATTCTACTTTCCATGTTTTCCTTGAACCGCAAAGGCAATATTGGTCAAACGTTCTTGTAGTAACTGGAAATGTTATCCCACCACAAATGTGTCTCAAGTCTATAAATTAAAGAGCACTTACACACAGTAAAGAGGAACCAACGAGTGCTGACTCTACCTTTGGTATCCGCTTTCTTGGCTGCGTAAAGCTGAATGATTTGTAAACAGGCCTGGTTGGTTTGGAAGGGCAGTCATCGTTGTTAGCATCCCCCTCTCTCCTTGAATCTGCATCGGAAAAAAATATTACCCTCTGTTAAAGCTTTACGACTTTCCACTGTACTCTGTTATTAATGATACACATACGTGGACAGCCAATATAAATGTTCAAATCCAATTAAGAAAAGACCCTTATAATGCTGCAACGGAAAGCAGAGGCCCAGGCCAGCCCATCTGCTTTTCTCACGAAACTGCCCGCTAACAAACAAAAGTTTTCCTGGAAACGTCCACTTCATGATACCAGATCAAAGGAATGTACACAATTTAACTCAAATATTTCACTCGTGGATCTGGGCAGCTGACAGGGCGTGTAACTTAAGAGGATCCTATGACCTCTCACAGGTCACAGAGCCAAGTATACTTATGGTCTTTGCACAGGGTATATGGAGAGAGTGTTCCATAGGTATCCCCGTCTGTCCATATCTACTGAGGTAACCTGCACTGGGGCAGATGTGCATTCCCCACATGCCACGCTCCATAACGGATGGGGATTGTGTAACAAGCTGTTCTTTTACCCGAGGCTGGATGAAATCTCACACGCTCTCTCTCACTCTCTGGCCTCCATAATTCAAGTGTCTTTTGAAGAGAAAGGGGAAAAAAAACACAAAGTAGAGAGCACACAATAGAGAGAAAGGACTCGTCACAGTTCTCCTGTGCAAAGCGTGGCCCTGGGCTGTTGAAAGATACTAATCCGTGACCCATTGAGAGAGCTGTGCAGGTTTTTCTGTTGAATGGAATACCTTTCTGAATGAGGGTGATACTGTAAAGGAGTACCATGAGAGGGCAGGTGTTGTCAAGGCACAAATTACCTGAGGGTGGAAGAGGCGTTCCCCTGAAGAGCTCGTAAAACTTGGACAGGTAGGTAATCATGGTGACTTTGTCCGGCTCCTGACCAGCTGCCATCTCCTTGCCGGTGGTGAATGGCTTGATGCCGAACTCGCGTTCAGCGACGTCAAAGGCCAGCTGGAGGTTCTGAGCATAGTCTTCCTCGTTCAGCGAATCATATTCTCTGGAGGTAAGCAGGTAGACAGACAGGGTACAGTGAGCATAACACTGAGATATGAAGACTGCACTAACATTGGTGCAACACTGAAACACAGCCGTGATTCCACTATCAGGCCAGTGTGAGCTAGGGCTATCTTTAGGCCAACAGGGACTAACTGCCCACGGCCTCAAACCCTGACAACAAGAACCCGCAGTACTGGCCTAAAAGCTACCCATAACATACTACCTTGGTGTAAACGTCACCCATCCACCCATTTCAGAGATTGTTGAGATATCATGCGATAAAGATCTGGATGCCAGGCATCTATGACCTACAGCACAATACGTTAAGAAAAGGAACATAATGGAAACCGAAGTGGCTGTTTGCTGTTTCTGATCTTGGCTTTGTGGAATGTACAGTAAACAATCAAATAAAGCATAAGGTAAACAGACTTGTCAGACTCCTGTATTTCTTAAAATGGTCATAAGCCCCGAGGAGGCACGATCAAGCCCCGGAAGTGACAATGGAATCGCAGCTGGCCTTGGCACGCACTAGGTTGCCCGGATTTGGCCCGATAGTAGAAACACCGCTATCGAGTGGTGGTTGGAGCGCTGGAGCTAAGAGTGTTGTGAAACTGGTAAGTGTTATCTGGAGTGGCTGTCTTTGGACATACTAACTATGTGAGGAATGACTCTTGATAAGGACTGAGAAGTCTAACAGATGTCAACGTCAGGCTCTCCAAACAACCTCCCTCTGTGGCACACAGACTGGGTCTCTTTGAGCTTTTACACTGCGTGTCTGACCCTCAGTTTGCTTGGTTCTTTCACATCCCTTCGCAACACTGAAATGAAGAAACAGCCGAAAGGGGGGAAGGGGAAAAAAGAGCACTTGACACGGGTCAAAGCGTTCTTCACACGCATTGCCCATATTTACACTTTACAAATGGGCCTCTGAGCTGCAGCAAGAGCCAAGAGGCAGACTTACAACAGGGCCCACATCATAAGACCAATTGCGGTTGTTAAGAGACATAAACATCTGATCATTCGTTTCATGGCTGATCTCATCTTGGCAAACCCTTCCGGCTATTCTCACCCGCCACCATGAGCTCATGAACAATAAAAGTGAGCTGGATAATGGGGTATTCATCAGTACTGCACATGGCCTCCAGTTTTACAAGCACCCCGGAAAGAGCTATATATCAAGCATGTCATGAAGAGCATTCAGGGTTGATTATAGGGTTGGACTGGGCACAACAGAATTAGGATGTGTTGCGGAAGAAGGCCCTGTGGGGAGGAGAGGCAGAGGCAGGGGTGATTGCAGTGGGATCTTACAGGAGGTTGGGTCTGAAGCGGTGGATGAGGGCGCACAGGGCCAGGCCGCTGGCCCAGGAGGAAGTGAGGTCGCACACGCTCACGCCCTGGTAGCCGTCCGTCTGCTTCTGGCACCACGTCTGTAGCCGGCCTGGCCTCACCTCGGACTCTGGAGAACAGATGAACACACACACACACTTTAATACTCATGAGACATGAGACACTATAATACTCCACACACTGACATGAGACACTATAATACTCCACACACTGACATCAGACAGCACAATACTACACACTCTCTCCTCAGACAGCGCAAAACCGCAGTGTCTTTTTTTGGCAGTTTTCCTGTTACGTAAATGTAGTCAGACCGTAGCAAAACACTTGATGCTAATCAAATGCGTTATTAATGTATTTACAAGATATGAGCATGCCGCTGTGTCATTGGTCAAATCCAATGGCACACGTTTGAAACTGAGGCATATGACGCTTTATTCATCAAGATATTTCCCGTCTCATACGTCAGCGTCTCACGACAATGAGGAAGTGAGTGATGAAAATCAGTGACCCACTCCTAACCGCAGAGGTGACTGGAGTGATCCAGTGGGTTAAGGGAGAGGGAGAAGATAACAGGATAAACAGCAGCTGAGGTATGTATGGTGTTGTGTTAAGACATGCCCCTCATTGTGTACCGAGATGACGTCGTTAAAGAAGGGTGGGGATGTGTTCAAAGACAGGTTATAGGTGAAAAGCTGTGCGTAACCATCAAGAGCAACGTACTGAGGACTGAACACTCCCCAGAAGGCCTTTTCTCCATGCGAGAGAAAACAAACATCAGACAGGAGCCAAACTCCTAATGCAGAGATGTGGACAACTGAGACGGCCCTGGGACGCATTTAAACAGCAGAGGAAAACAGGCCTTTGGTCTGTGTAGGTCTGCAAGAGCGCATCCTCAAAGTATTCTTGAGCTCATAACCACTAGGGCCAGTGATGCCCAAAACACATGTCTAATTGAAATGTACTGCTTTCTCATCGTGAAGGGAGTGTTTCCACAGAGGACCACTTCAGACAGGCTACAGCTTGTACACAGAGAATCTGACATAAACATAAAATAAATAGTTTCTTTGCATGCTGTGCAGACACTGCAATCCGCAATTCCCTGGAGGTGAAACCAGCATTTAACCAACACTAGAAAGCCCCACATGCCAATAACAATGGACTGACCTCGTCTAGACAGGTTGACGGGGCGACGTACAGTTGCAGCGCGCTCTAAAGAACAGTTCTTCAGCTCTCCATTGATGTAGAGATGTCGCACCTAGGAAACAACACAAAAGCCCATCCCAAAATTTGTGAGTAAACACATGCACCGGATGGGCAGATACCTTTCTGTAAAACTGCTATTCTTGAGTAATGTACAGTGCCATGTTTTCACTCCACGGCCTGCATATTGCTTTCATGACAAACATTAGGTGTTCCACTTTGATACATGGTGGTGCATAATATGGAAGAGTTGGAGTGTATGTTATGAAAAGGATATACTATATTTTCAGGCATATCTGCTCACCTGGTGAGGTCTGACGCAGTTAGAGTTGAGATTGGGGTAACGTGTCCCTGGGTCAACTGTATACTGATCAAAGTTTTTGGTGATGTTCTCAGTTGTGGTCTGAGGTAGTATTCTATATAGACTTTCCCTGAAATTCACAGAGAGAGAAAGTTCAAAACCCACTTCAGACAGTGCATGACAGTTACTATATTGCTGCTGTAGAAAAAAATGTCATAAGCACAATGAATCCTTTTAAACTTTGCCTTTAAAGATTTTAATCTTTAAAGCTCCAATTTGGAAGAATTGCTAATCAAGCTAGCATTGACAGAGGAATGACAACAAAACTCTTCCCTGTCCTGCCCCACCCATAACCGGCATTGTCACATTTGACCGAGATTCCTGAAGCCCGATCCCTGACTTTGAGCTTCTTTACGCCTGATTGGTGGAAAGCCGGGCCTTACTGAGAGACTTAAGACAGGAACATCTCCACTTTCATTGTTCTACATCAGCTGGTAGAAACCTCTATTGTGCTCAAACCTCTAAACAACCTCTCTGACTTCTGAATGACATTCTGAATCTTGAGTGTCCAGTGTCTCACCTCTCTGCCAGCACCTCTATTGGAGCTCTGCCCTGTGCCCAGCTCTTCACCATCCAGGCTGTGTCAAAGGCTGCCAGGAAACCTCGAGCACACCCTGTGCCCATGGGCCAGAACGGCTGAAGGAACATCCAAACATTTATCAGCAAACATTAGAGAGAGTCTTTCAAGGGGCTCCATCAAGAACACTCAGGGGTTCGTCTTTGAGGACAAGCAAATTAATACAAGGTGGTGCCACCTTGTTTTCTCAGACTGAACCCTACCCAGCCGGTCTCACCTCTAGTAAACTGTCTCCCACCAATGCGACCAGCAGCTGGTGGCCGAACCGCTCCCTGACAAGAGCAGCGTTCTCGGAGGCATACATGCAGGTAAAGTCGAACATGGCCACGTCCGGCTGGCCCAGGTGGTTCATGGCGAAGTCCAGGGTGGGCAGCTGGTAGTGGGTGGCGTAGTCCGCTGCCTCCCGGGCATAGCCTAGCAGAGCCTCCTGGTTCACGTTCCCACTGCTCAGCAGCATCTCAGTGTCAATGTAGTCCTGTAATGCAATGGCAGTGAGTTATTTGGGCGTCTCTGAGTTTGTGTAAAATGAATGGTACAAAATAGCAGACGAAACTGTGGGGTGTCAAATTTGGCCTCATTATTTCTGTTGGTCTTGTAGTATATACAACCCCAAATCAGAAAAAGTTGGGACAGCATGTTAAATTGAAATTAAAACTGAAAACAGTGATTTGTAAATTATCTTTGATCTGTATTACATTAAAAACAATACAACAGCACATTATTTGAGGTTTCACCTCATGAATATTTACAAATCAAATGAAGTTGACCCGACAAAACATGAAATATCTTGTGTTCATACTGTCTGCAATGAAATACAAGTCGAGGTACATTTATAAATCACTGCTTTCTTTGTTTTATTTACATTTTCCATACCAACTTTTTCTGATTTGGGGTTGTAGTAGTGTTTGAAATCATGTAGTTGATGATGGTGGATGAAAAAAAGAAAAACTATTACTGCAGTAAATGTTTCCGGCAATAGACGTCAGTGGCACATTACAAAATCACGGGAACACAAACACCTCCAATGATGTATTCACTGACAGCACTAGTCTAAACTCTTTAGCCCTCGGTGCTTCTATGAATAAACTCATGGCAATGACTCAGGCAGAACTAGGCCAGCCTAAACAGTGTGCATCCTCGATGAAGTATGTATTAAAGAGAGTGTGGGCGCATGCCTGTTTTTTATGTTTGTGCGAGTGCCTGTATCAACATGAATCTGATTGCACGCCTGTTTGTCTATGTTTCTCAAAAGAATGTGTGTTTATTCATATATTTGTGTTCGTGTGTGTGTGTGTGTGTGTGGGTGTGTGTGTGTGTCTACAGGAACTGTGTGAACACGCAGCCCCAGGCACCTCATAATCCAGTTAAATATGCCCTCCTTTGGGATGTTTATAATAATCGGCACTCATGGCTGTGTTTATGGTGCCCCGGCTAATAAACTCTTCAGTTGGCAGGCCACCATAGATGATGACTGACTCAGACTATCTGGAACTCCCCACACACACACACACACACACACACACAGACCTGCACACACATACACACGCGCACACGCGCACACGCGCATACACGCACACCAACACACACACACACACACACACACACACACACAACACAGGCTTTTACTACCATGTTTGTGGCAACTTACGTTAATGATGACTCCCTTGTCCAGTAAACTATGTTTCTTAGCTGTCATGACAAAGTAGTGAGTATTGTCCCTGTAGTACACTATGTTCTCCAGATCGATCCCTGCGGTAGAGCGGAGGCAACAGAAGGTTGTATGAGGACAGGTGGTTGTCATGATAACTCTATATACTACTATAAGTACAAACATTCACAATTCTTTTTTTTCTATACAATTGCTCTTGATTATCTGTGCTAGGCCTCAGACATTCAGACACAGTATAGTTATTTAAGATTTATGTACTTTGTGTTTGTAACCTTAAACACTGTGTTTCAGAAACATCAGGAAGCTTTGGGCCAACCTGTCTCGTCTTTGAGGTCCAGAAAGAATTTTTGGTTGAAGATGAAGGCCACGCCGCTGATCTCCTCCACTTTGGCCTCTGCTGTGGTGTTCCTGTTGATGAAATTGGCTGTGATGGCGATGGCTAGTTTTCCACGAAACTCCTTCCTCCTGAACCCTGTGGGTGTGGGTGCCACATATACAGGGAGAGAGCGAGAGAGAGAGAGAGAGAGAGAGAGAGAGAGAGAGAGAGAGGGAGAGGGAGAGGGAGAGGGAGAGGGAGAGGGAGAGAGAGAGAGAAAGAGAGAGAAAATGTGACATTACATTCTGTGGGCCTGGGGAAGGCACACTAATCCATGGGAAATCTGCCGCCCTGCCTGAATGCCTAAATCACAGGCCAGTTATTTTAAGCCCTCTGAGGCTTGGGCCCTCTACAAAGGTGAGGAGATTTTTATAACCGCATAACCGCAGGCTAAGTGATGCTTGGGTGAAGGACACTGGTAACGAAAGTACTCTGTCCTTGTGTGATGTCCAACGCTCTGGCACGGCTCACTTCAAAGAATTGCTTTTTTTTTCTAAATAGGACCAGCAGCAAATGGGCCATTCAATTTTAAATGGCCGTGAAACTTTCATTCGGAGTACTTTGGATGAAGCAATTTTCCAACTCCATACAGCCATTCTACAGGGCTAATAGCTATTCATTTTGTTCCTCTCAGTAAAATACAGACCATTAGGGATTAAATAACGAGCTAAGGAGTTACAGAGTTACAGTTTATCAGAGGCAAATCATGGCCCAAAAACATAGTAGCATTGAGATCTGAGACAAAAAACGTAACTTTCCTGCCAAGCCATAATCAATTTTGCTGCCTGTCACCACCATTCCCTGTGAAAAAAATCTTTTTTCGCTGGGTGACAAGAGGGAGGCATGATCTACAGCTCTACAAGCTGCGGTGACAAAGCAACAAACCGAGGGACGCCTGCACACAGGCACAAGCCAAGGCACGGAGACGCCACTCTGCCAGCTTATTTCCATAGCTCACCCTGCAGGCTGCATGCTAATACCCAGCTAGAGTTACCGCAGCTGAAGGAATACACCCTAATTACCCCGTCAAGTCTGAGAGAGATAGGGAGGAAGATGAGCTAACCTCTTCCTCTCTCTACACTACCCCCACCCTCCTCATCCCCTACAAAATAATATATGAGGCCCTGAAAAGTGCTTTTCTGGGGGGGAAGCTTGCAGTTGATTACGGGCCAAGGCTGCTCCATTACTGTCATGTTAATTCACTGGGGCATTTATCTCCCGCTCCCATCACTCTTACCGAATGCAGCGGCGAGTCCCCTCGAATGGCCCTTTGGGGTATATTTAACTTTCCCCAGACAAGCAAAAATAGCCCTTAATGCTCAGGAAGAGAACGGCACACAAGTTAGAAGTTGGTTCAGCTTTAGTTTGCTTTGGACTACTTTCACTGTTTGCCGCCCTACATTGCAATGCGCTCTTTCAGATCACGCAATGCCCTTTTTAGGAAGGAGCATCTGAACAGGATAGGTGAAAAAATGACGAGTGTGAAAGAATGAGTCCAGGGGGCCTGCGTCAGCCATAGAGGCCCATTCGCGGCGCTGGGAGGGGCCCCTGGCCGCCGGCTTTATGTGGGCCCCAGCTGCGCTGATTTGGAGCACGTCCCCCTCCCCTGTCTCTCAGGGAGGTCCATGACATCATGGGGTATAACTTTACTGAAGTAAGCCTTACGTTATGGTTTCGTAACTTTCTTGGATGAAACAATGACCTCTAAATGGGCAAGAGAGAGAGAGGGACACACACACACAGAGATAGAGAGAGAGGCCAAGCGCAACAGCCAAGATTTCTGCACGCATCTTAGTTACAGTTGTTACGCAGATCTCATATTAATAAAGAAAGAGCACACAGTGACACAAAGTTGGCCTTTTCCTTATCACATTTCTTTTCCCAAGTGTTTTGGGAAATTTAGACATTCCAACTTGAAATTTGTTGACATTGGTGATTTTAAGGCTATTTAGGGTATTGCAGTGAATAGTTCAGAGTAAAATTTAAGGAGAGATAGAACATTGTAAAGAAAGTAGAGCTATGGCAAGCGCTGCGGCTTGTATATCTTCGCAGGTCGCTGGGTCATATTTCGTCAGTCCTATCACTGTGTCCATCTAATACTTCCTCTCCAAATATAGAAGAAATATAATCCTACTTGTACAGTTACTATGGAAATAGGCCATATTTGTGCCTAAAAATGTACTTTGTTTACCAGACACCGACACAGTCCGCAGCTGCATCACAGCTTTCTCCTTCACCCACCTTCCAGAGTGTTCCGTCGCCCGTCCGCCCCCACCACCACGTCAAAGTCGAAGTCAGCCACTGGGTGATCAGCAGGACGGAGTTCTGCCCTCCAACCAGGTCCTGGATGACACACACACATGCACACACACAGGCACACACACACGCACACACACACGCGCCGATGCCACAAGGACATTTGCAGGCGTACACAAACACACCAATATAAACACACACAAACAAACACAGAGCTGAATGTCACATGTACACACAGACTGTTTGTTGTCTGCTGTCAGATGCCATATTTATCACACCTGTCAACGCATTGGTGAAAAAGGGCAGAGCCACCATGACAACCTCTCAAACAAGCAGCGCTCAGGGTAGTTTCTTGCGTAATCTATTTTAGCAGTTCCACCCTTACATAAGGGGCAATATTGCCTTCTGCTACATTATGTTTCATACAAATCACATTTGTTATCATCATCTTCATACGTCTTAAAGTAAACACAACCAGACTAGAGCACTTGTGTGTTCTCCATTACAGCAAATTAGCAACACAGAGCTGACGGTGCGACCTTAGGCAGGTTTCAGGGGCAAGGTCCGTGCACAGTACAGCAACAGAGCATCTTAATTTAGAAAAACATTTCTGCTTCTATCAGCCCACTGATGTTCCTCGCTGAAGAGGAAGTGGGGGGACCGCTAACAATCGGTGGACTAAAAGGGAACCAAATCAAAAGCAGCCCCTGGGTGACCCAAGTCTGTAAGCCACTGATGTCATGTCATTCCTTAGATCAGCAGCGCTTTCATTCAGCACTGTATGCATGCTTATTTAAAAGCATGCACATCTGGCAGCACACTGTACCTAGCTGCGAGGCAGTGAAAAGAGGATATGGTTATAATTACGCGGAATAATCAGCATTTGATTAGGTCTTTATTTGGTTTTCGATACAGCATCAAACATTACCATGTGTGCTTCATAACGTGAGTCAGTGTGCTCTGGCCATGAAACAACACGGTTTTCTCCTCTTGGGGTTTAATGTCATTTTATAACGCTGTTGACCACTGGTCACCATGGAGATATATTTTCACAGGCGAGCGATACTGTACAGAGTCAGGAAGTTCATTGTTCTGCTTTGGGCTTTGTCTTCCTGGACTTGATGTCTCTCTAATGGGCCACAGGAGACCGCGTGAGCGCTGGTGGAAAAGCAATGTTATCAGGAGCATTGATGTGCATGCCAATGTCACACTGATGTAATGGAATCACACAACCCTCCTGCCTGCCTGCCAACCACAGCTTTGCATGTGCACAGCCCAGGGCCTATTATACTTTTTCAGCAACGGTCAAAAACAATCTCAATTGACTGTGCATTATAAATTGGATAATAAACTGTCAGATTGGAAGGTATGCACTCTTATATTACTTGGACAGGCATGTCAACTGGCATGCTGTATGCAACTCCTTAACTAAGTATAATATTTGAGTGTTGGACTGAGTTGTACTGTAAACGGTTGCATGTGTGCAACAGGTAAGGGAGTGAATGCATATAAAGTGAACTGGATTATGGGGCAAAAAGCAAGGCAGTCACCTTCATTCTCTTGGTCTTCTGGAGGCTCCAGCAGCTTGACGAACTCCGTGTTGACGTGGAACTCAACAGCCACGAGGAGGGCGACTTTCAAAAGCATGAGCTGAAGCTGCCGAATACCTGACAGAGAGACACAGACCATGAGCCCCAAGAGGTATGTCAACAAATGCAAATGTCAAGCAAACACCGCCATGACTGCAGAAGCACACATTTGCATGAACACAAACACACAACCTTTCAGTTCAGAGTTTCAGCTTTATTATTGTCCTCTAGTGCGTGATAATGTGTATTGTGTTCTGTTATTTATTCTGACTTAATGTCCTCTACAATATAGACATCATAACCAGCAGGCTCAATGGATGTGGGGCAGCCTCAGTTAGGCGGTACTCACTGATGTGGTCTATGGCTCCAGCGCAGAACTTGCCACAGAACTTCTTAGCTCCCAGGCCCCTAAGGTCATGGATGGTGTAGGGCCAGAGGTGCAGCACATTGTTGCGGGAGAACGCGTCCCTCTTCTCGATCACCACCACCTTGGCCCCGAGGAAAGCCAGCTCGATGGCAGTCCGCAGGCCACACGGGCCTCCACCGATGATCAGGCACTGTGGGGGAAAGACCACCACAGTCAGGGAAAGCGGCCCAGATAAACAGATCTAGTGTACACAACACCAGGTCCAAAAATCATGCAAGCCATTTATTATGTCTGGGATGGAGCTTAGCTAGGGTACTTATTTCTGTTAATCGCATTAGTGTAACTCACAGATACTGTGAGACAAGTAGAAACAAGTACAGTATTGTAGGGGAAAATTAAATTGACTTAGAGAGAATGTATCATGACGCCATGCCTGATAAACTCAATTACCGGACTGAAATCAAACTACGGCTACGTGCGTCTGATGGAATGCCGCTTTGTTACACAGCACCAAAATTAGAATCATTATTACCTGGAAGCCTTAAATCTTACTGACAACCACGTCTTACCACAGACATTATTCAAGCAGCTGTCTCACTCAAATATGCATGAAGTCAGTTTTTTGGGTTACAGTATCGGTCTGAGAATGTGCAATGCGGTTATGACTTCATCCCCACATTCGAGCAGGATAAAAGGGCAGTTTAAGAGGGGGGGGGGGGTTGGCTTTGAGGTATCATCTAACCAACACAGCTCAGTTGGAGGCTTCCCCTAACCACCAGATGAGAGTCCATGCCTGCCTGTGCTTCTGCATTCAAGTCCCGGTGGCCCAATCTGACCCTTGTCTTTCTAAACCTGTCATTTCCTCAACTCCTTAAATGTCCCACCTACGTTCGCAAACAACAGAGCGGTGCGTTATCACCCCCTTTCCCTGGAGGGCAGAGTGCACAGGCACAGTCCAGGGAAGAACCAGGCCGTGTTTGAACAGAGAGCCCTGTTTCCCGTCGCCCAGGTGGAGGTCGCACCCACAATGACCACAGGAACTGGCTGGTTGTGTCACTGCCATCCTCACCCGCGCCATATTTTGATTTGCTTGAGTTTCAGATTTCCGAAGTGGCTTTATCGTGTTTGCGTAGCTGTACCGGGGGAACAGCACCGCCATCTCTGGCTAAGGCCAGCACACAAAACCAGAGCCTCTCCCAGCGGGGAAACCGTTTTACAGCGCTGTCTGCGCCAACAGTACACAGAGAGAGAGAGAGCAAGAGAGACCAGGCCATATAAGGGCCACTCCTCCCGAGAGCAATAAAAGCATGGATGAGATTAAGTCATTCTGTTTGTTTCCCCCACCGACTCCGCCTCCGTCTTCAGTGCGAGTTTGTGTGATTATGCTGCGCTGTGTCATCACAACGTTTCAGGGCCTCGGGGTTTGGGGGATGAAGGGGTTGGGGGGTTGGGGGGGGGGGGGGGGGGGGACGGCCGCGCGCGAGAGAGAGGCATCTGCAATCCATCAGGCCTACAGGTATTAGGCAGATGCAGGTGGCTGCAGCTCTGTCTGGACAGGCCTGCCCCAGTTCTGCCGGCGTAGGCGCTGACTGATGAAACAGGACGCACTCCTCTCACGGCGAGAGATGAGACCTGCCAGGTGTGCTGCTGACTGGAACACTGACGTCTTTCTTGAGAAACCTCAGAGGAGGAAACAATGGGAATCTTCAGGGGTGGCCACATTCCCCCCCCGACACTTCTTTTTTTTATCTCAGAGATATGCAGTGCACATGGGACAGTGAGATGTGTTTATCAAGCCAGGCAGACATTATCACAATGATAGTTATTGTTTTTTTTCTGCCCCCCACCCTCCTCTAAAACAGCCCCTTAGTGTTTGCTGCAGAGGTGAGGAATTTCCTGCTCTGTGGGCTCATCTCCTGAGGGTCGGGCAGCCAGTGAGCTCGGGCGGTTCTCACCACAGTTATGTTCAGAAACAGCAGAGGGGCTCGACCTCTGACCTCATCCTAACTAGGGCCAGAAAACACTGACCTGGAGGGTCTTGACCTTATTACCCCAATGATACCCCTACAGAGTGTGGGTGGGTGTCAATCACTGGCTCATCTAATTCGATTACGCCAGTCTGAGACAGGAGTCAGCATGTACAGAGAGGATCCATGCTGATCAGTGGACCTTGTCTGCTTAAGAGCAGGCAGCTACTTCAGCCTGGAATGCAGCTTGACTCTAGGAAACTGAGGGGCATCTTCTTAGCACAAACTCTGGTTTTACCATCCCAAAGAGGAGCAGCGATCCGGTCCCCTGCACCGGAATGGACGCGACAGCAAACGCTGCTTGGCCGAGTGCACTGGCTGTGGCTCGCGCTGGTTTAGGTCTCGCCATTCCAATAAGGCACTCAATCATCCGGGGCAGACCACCGGCAAAACGACAACACAGCCTGCCAGCTCTCTCACAGTCAGGCATCTGGAGCTGCATGGGAACCTCGCGCACACACAGCGTACAGAGCAGACAGAGCCCCTGGCGCGGGTCCCCACAGCCTGAGAGCCTGTGAAACGGTTCTTCAGCAGAACACATGGTCTGTGAAACTCAAACAGCCCCCAGACAGCCCTGTCAGAAAGAGCAAATCTGATTTGTCACATTGAAATAAAAACAATCCTGTGTGCTATTAAAGTGTGTAATCAAGGAAGGGAAAAAATAAACACATTTGTCAAGACGCTGTCACAGCTGCTGGGGTGAGAAAATGCTGGACTGGAAAATACTGAATGTAGGACAAGATATGTTTGCTGTATATTTTTAACTGCCGAAAAAGTTAAGCAACCAGCAACTATGAGAGATGTGCCGAGAGGAGCAGGTGGCAGACAAACTCTCCCAACTGATAATTTATTGCAGTGCGATTACTTTGCAAGGTGCACAAAAATTATGGCTGAATTTGCACGAGGGCAAAAAAAAAACACCTGAAGATGCACAGCCAAGTGCAGCGTAAGTGGGAAATGACAAACCCCTTCCAGGGACTACTGCAGTGAACTGGTTTTCTAGTCTAGGTAAGGATCTCGCTTCCTCAGATGGCAGGCCAGGACCAAATACTTTCCACATCCAATCTGGCCAGCGGCTCGGCAACGCCCTGGAAAAGTCTCCCAGCCTCAGCCAGACCGGAGAGAGCCGTTAGAAAAATAAATTATAAAACACGTTCCTGCACAGCGATGCTCCAGATATTTCAACACAACGGGAGCAATGCAGAAGTCAGCAGAGGCATAATAACTCAGGAGGTTGGGGAGTGTTTCATTCATCCTCTATGTGAAATCCTCTGTGTGTCTGTTTCAACACTCATTCTGCTGCTCCCTTTTCCTCAAATGCAGAAAACTGTCATGACAACGGTGGCAAAACAAAGCAACATTCAAGGAAAAAGAAAAAAAGAGGAGAATGAGGGAAGGGGTGAAAAAGCATGGCAGTGGCACGCCACAACCAGCAGAACGATAGATGTGAGCATGACCTCATATCCTGCCCTGACTGCGGTTCCAGACATTTGGAGGCAGGGTGGGGTGTGATATCATGTCCCTCTCTCTGATCCCCCCTCTCCTTCTGAACTGCACAGTAAACCGTCACTTGCGTCATCACAGCACCACACACACCAAGTCACCTATGGGACACAGATGGCCCGCTTTGCGACCAGACCCATCGGCCCAAATAAGGGAACTGTTTGGCCTGTTTATGGCACCGTTGTCACCCTTGAGAGGGTGAGGGAGTATGCATACGTGGGCACACACAAGGGTGTGTAGCTGTGGAAACAGCGAAACAGCACATATTATCTGCTGAACTTGCTGCTATTCTTTCAGACGACTCGGCCTCCTCCGCGACACAACACCCCCCTTCAATCGCCCAGTGCCTCTCATAAATCAGATCCTCGCATATGATTGTTTCAATACACTTAATGACCCATGCTGAAGAGCCTGCACATCTGTTCTTTTGTTTATCTGTACTGCAATATTAATCATTGCCATTGAGGAGCATGGTCCTGAGGCTTGGCAAGGCTCGAAAATCAGTCAGAGGAAAGTTTATGACTGGAATCAAAGAGGATTTGAAGTTCTACTGTGAATACTCGACTCATTTTAAAATACTTACTGCTAACACACACACACACACACACACACACACACACACACCCGCCCACACACTGACATACAGACACACACACACACGCACACTTTAATAATAATAATCTGGGCAGAGTGCCATTCAGACGGGGTGGGTGGGTGGTTGCGGTAGAGGGGGCGTGTCAA
The DNA here is from genome assembly GCF_900700415.2 of Clupea harengus. NCBI lineage: Eukaryota > Metazoa > Chordata > Actinopteri > Clupeiformes > Clupeidae > Clupea > Clupea harengus. The sequence goes on from NC_045157.1 coordinate 20,690,068, forward strand.
GAACAGGGCCGGCGCTGGACCAGCTGAAATAATCATATGGAAGCTGCTGAAAGATGTCGTCTGAGGGCTGTGCTGGTTTTTTTTCTAGACGTGCTGTATAATCACACAGGGAGGACCTTACTGTAAGCAAGCTCAGAGAGCCTTTGTCACAGACGTTTTCAGACCAAACGCTGGTGGGAGATGGCGAGATCTTGAGAGGGTGGGGGAGTATGCATACATGGGCACACACAAGGGTGTGTGTAGAGAAAGAGAGGAATAAACCTACTATCAGTGGACTTTTCACTTGTTTACTTTAGAACCATTCTTGGTTAAAGAGTTACCAGCAGAAGCTGCAGAAAGAGTCATTGTTACCATTTTGCCACAATCGTACTCTGCAGAAAATGGCTTAATCAGTCTTGACATATTGTGTTTTGAATAGACAAGCTAGATAACCTTTGTAATGTTCGCTCTGGTATCAGCACAAACTGCTGATAGTGTAAAACAGACTGCAAAAACAAGAAAACCACAATGCTGATAGGGACTCCTTTACTATGCAGCCCTGTATGATTCATTCAAATTGCTAGCCTGCCTACACATACGCCTACACACACGCCTACACACACACACACACACACACACACACATTCAAGCATTCTCCCCTCCCTGCCCAAGAGATCCTCTATCTCCAATTGAGAGGCCTCCTACACCTTTGTTACCATTTTGGATTTAATAAATAGAACCGTTGCTTACTTTTGTGCCTGCACAAGCTGTCCCCTTCTTGTACTCCTTGTGGTTGGCTCTCTTGTCCAGCTTAGTCCACAGGGCCTTGGCCTTCCAGGAGGTCATCCTGGTCTTAAGGCTGCTGTAGAAGGTCTCATGGTCCAGGGGGTCCAGCTCCAGCTGCCTGCACATGATGTTGAAGGCCTGCAGTGTGCCCTTGCAGGTGGAGGCCTGGACAAAGTTCTCAAAGAGCTTCCCCGTCCTGCCCTGCTCGTCCTCGGTGTCGGCCATCTTCACCTCGCCCTCCCCCAGTGAGAGCTTAGAGACCTGGGTTGGTTCTGTGGCTCTTCTCTCTACTCGTCTGCCCGCTACTCCCGAAGTCTGTCCCTTTTTGCCCTGGCTGGTTTAGTGGTTACACCCACACCCCGGAGTCTATGGTCATGCCCAACCTGAAGAAAAACAAACAAAAACAACACTGAGTAGTTTGAAGTCATCTTGTGGGCATTAGGAGCATGGCATTCTGAACGGATACATAACTGTGCCAGTGAATGGAGAAACTAAAAAGGCCTGCGAGGTTGTTACGTCAATTACTGAATCACTAGCAGCAGCCTACAATAGCATTAACGTGGTGAGATGAAACATGCCAAAAACAAGTTGCTTAACTCCAAACACTGAGCCTGTGCCCGGTGATTTACTGTTTTGTTTAAAGGGTGCCAAAGAAGAATCATCCTAAATGAATCAAACATGACGTAAGATTGAGTCATCTGTGATATGTCATCGGTTTGGTTTGATGAAAATGAATTGCGTCAGCAAGTCCAAACATTGAGCTCAGATAATAACGTGTTCCATACCGTCTCTCAGTACATTCTATCTCTGTGGATTACTTTGGTGAGTCTTTGGCTGCATATCAGCTAGGCTTAAGGCAGACTACAGTCTGTATTTTTGTCTCGCTGAAGTGGATTGCACTGAGCAGTTGAACTCATTTTTTTTTTATTCAACTTTATTCTTCAAATACAAACACCCAAAAAATGCTACACAGGCAGTTCAACAAGACCAGCGAGCTTTGCTCATCTGCTCTCTCTCTGCTAGTCATTCACACTTCACTGGACGTAGCACCCAATTTAGCAGGAGAGTAAGCTGAGCAGAGTTTTGCCGAGCAAGCAGAAAAAATGTTTTGCTTGTCTTGTGGCTTTGGCTCCGCAGCACAGAACAGGACAGGGGTGCATTTTTTTTTCAGGCATATGGGACAGCTCAGTACGCAATGCCCTAGGACGTGTAGTTCCCTATTAACTTCCAAAGCCTTTAACTTTAAGATAACAAGATGAGCTAGAATTAGATACACATTAGTATAACATATAGAGTGTCTCTGCAGAATATCTTTAGAATAGAATTAGTATATATTACAAATACAAAAGGATTCTTCAAATCGTAATGTAACTGTAGGCTCCAAACCACAACACAAAGAATGAGATCACTTCTCTGACTCTAGTAAATGTATGCTGCATTTCCTATGCAGCTCTTAAAAAGCTGTCCGTGAACAAATCACTGACAGGCGTGTAACCTGCCATAAGACAGCAGAGTATCTTTAAAATCAGCAGTGAAACATGGTCAGGCTGCACGAATTTCTGTATCAAGGCAAAACATCAGTGTGCTAACACAGCAGCCCGGCAGATGTGGAAAGTCTGCTCAGTAGAAGTCAGTAACCTCTTGGTGAGTAATGCATTACGCCACGACTGGCGACCTCTTGGACATTGTATTCATCTGTAACCATAATAGCATACACAGCGCTTGAAAATGGCCAAAACATATCCATTCGGAGCCCCAAAGATTATCTGTTCTCTTGAAAACCCTGAAGATCATTTATCAGCTGTCTGCATGCAAACAGGTCAGATGACGCAAGACCTTGTCTACCAATCTGCTATAGGTGCAGAGAGAGGTATTCTTCTGTAATACTATAAAGAAGGGAGGTAGTATGTCAAAAAAAGAAATAGCTCGAATCTGACTTCTGCAATCCACACTTATTTCCCCCTTAACTGTCACAGGTGCTAAATCGGTCCCAGCATGAAAACATTTCACCTGATGTCATACTGACACCATGTAGTTCCCATCTAATGCAGCTCATGTTTTGAAAAGGGTAAGCAGGTGAGCAGTTGGGGGGTAATGGTCCATGTAGAAAGACTAGCAGCAACAGCACAGGGATAGACATGGCGGAAAGTTGAGAGATTGTGTTTTCAGCCGTGTTCGTCCTCGTCCCTGGCGGCCCCCTCAGAGAGGATGTGTCCGCTCCTGGCATGTGGGTGCTGAATGAACTCTGGCAGCCTCCACACTGGAGAGGGCCCAGCCCTGCAAACACCCAGCCCGCATTCCAGACCCCAGACGCCTGACACAGCCACAGAGCACCACAGCACAGGACACACCCCCTTCCAGCTATTCTACTGGGTGGGGTGGGGGGGGGGGGGGGGGGGGGGGGGGCTAAGCCTCAGCATGAAGAGTGTCACTCAGAAGCACATGCCCTTCTCGAGATTGTTGCTTTATGTGTGTTAATATGTGCAGGGTTAATGTGGTGTGGCTGGGAAGTGACACAAGGATGCTGTTATATTAGCAACAGGATATTAAGACCAGTTTAGTTTAGCAATACTCACTTCAGAAGAAAAACAACACTACTAATTGCACTTCCAGTATATATATTGAGGGCACTGGTTCAGGAATATAAGGAATTATTTCAGTTCAGAATCGTATTATGGCTGGGGGTTGGGTGGGGTGGGAGGGATGCCATAAAAACATGCAGATTCCTTAGTTTAATATTTTTATGACACCTCAATTTGATGGTATGTACTTTGGGTAATAAAACAACAACTTCAACAACTTCAGTGGTCATTCAGCATATGACTGATGACCTCAGTCTACACCTGTGTGTCATATAGGGGCCCACGGTGCCTAGTTCTGCAGATTTTAGCATTAAGTTTAGCAGTAAAAGTTCGAACCTCAGTAAAACTACAGAAAACATGCAGTTGGTTGACCACTAACAAGTAGTTTGGGAGTCCGGACCAAAACACCAGGAAGCAACTTAAATATGTGGTTATTTAACTTCATTGTTTCCAGCCTCTGCCTCACAACAATTCATATGCTGTGTTAAAGTCTGATTTGAGACATTCATACCTGTATTACAAAACATTGGGTTTGCATGCTGGCCTAAAAAACAATTAGATCCCAGTGCCGGCAAATACCATGGGGGTTAATGAAAAGGTAGCCCAGGCAGTCCACACAGCTTGGCCTTTGAGCTGAGGTTGCATTGTAACGAGTTAAATGCCATGACTTCACCAGCTGAGAGAATGGAAAGCCAGTCGTGGGCAGACAGCACTAGCCCACAGAGCCTCACTAAAACACGCATATACACGCTCTCTCTCTCTCTTCCCCTCTCTCGCTCTTTTTTTCTCTCTGTAAAAGACACACACACACGCTCTCTTTCTCTCTCTTTTTGATCTCTCTTCCTTTTCTTTCGAATCACACGCACACATGTAAATACACATACAAATTCACACAAAACACACACAGTATACAAATATCCCCATTTAATTGTAAACTGCCTCCTTGTATAACAACATCTGTGCATCATATCTGTTTTAAGAATGACCAAGTCAATTTCCGAATGTATGAATAAGTGTACAAGCGTGGTTCATTAACAGTGAGCAATCGGCATTTAGATACAACTAAACTAGTGTGAATCGAAAAATAACAACAACAAAAATGTCATCCGTATTCCTCACTTGTAAGAAGAAAGAGAACAATGGAATTTTAAGTTGCTCCATCCCATAGTCAAGCATTACTGGACAAGAATTCCAAGGATGTGAAATATGCACCTGTTTCGACTGACAATTCAACACCAAAGAGAACTCCTATGATATCACTGCTGCTCTCTCTGCTTGACGGCAGCCCATTAAGCACAAGCACAAAGAAAACACAGAAAACACAACTGCCAGTGAAACAGTCTGACTACTATTCTTCTCTTGAGGTTTGATGCCAGGTCAGGTTTGGCTAAGGTAAAAAGGCATGCAATGAAAGTTTCAGCAGTTTTGAGCCATGGCTAATAAGGGAACACACCCATTTCAGTGAAACACAATGGTGATGGTAATGAGGCAGAATTAATTAAGTGATATCCAACTTGGCATTGCAACTCCACACCCAGTAATAGCACCAACATATTATATCAGGGGGTGAAATGGGCCATAGATAAAGTTATAGTTCAGGATTGCAAAGTTAACAGACCATATCCTTGTAGAGAACTAGTTGGGGAAGCTTTGCGTGCTGTTTATGAAGAGCATTTCTGTCTGTCAGAGGAAACAAGAGGAAGCTGATGTCACCAGAGGAGGAAGCAGCAGCAGAGCTGGGAGTTACACATAACACGTTAATTACGCCATGGTCTGAACCAGGAAGGAACCCAGTTTGCACTCTGTGATAAGCAGGCCATGTGTCTGCGAGTCGAGCGCCAGGAGGAGAAAAACAATGTTTCCCGGTGCTTGTCATGGATTGAGTCCTTCTCCTGACCAAACTAAACTCCAGTATCTCATAAAGTTGGTCTCTCACACACACACAAAAAAATGCTGGACTCTTTTTCGCAGTGCTGATGCCAAAACAAAGGAAGATTCTCTTGGACAAAGAATGAAAACAATATGTTATCTGGCCAGCTCCGGCCGGGCCGTCTAGTGAGGAGAAAAATCATTAATTCACACAGAAGCGAGACCCAGAGACATGGAGCAGCTGTCTCAGCTGCCTCAGCACCGGTCTGACCCGCCGCTGTGTGCGTACCGCATGTCCCCTCCTCTCTGAGAACATTTGGAGCCACACAAGAGAGATAAAAATAACAGCACAAAGATGGGCTGCTTACTTATGCAAGGTTTGGCAGATGCTGTCATACCCAGAAAAATCCTAAGACCTTTATGGCATGACCACATTCGCACGAAAGGAATAAAGACGTTAAGTGGATAAGCACCAAATAAACATTACCTGGTTCCAATCAATTATACTGTCTGGCTTTTGGGTAGTGAAAGTTGCCATTTTTACTTGACTGAGGTTGTTAAAGTAGCCCATTCGTCCAGCACCACTCAAATGAATTGCCACAGGGTAATGATAGCACATGACAATATTCTTCCATGTCCTTATCTGCTGTGGCTTTGGCCACTAGTGAGTTTGTACCCCCTCTAGGTATAGAGTGCAGAACAGGAAAAATTGTTTTCAGGGGTGACAGACAGGTTTTGTGCTCGAGGAAGGAAGCAAGTGATCCTGAAGACATCTGCTCATGGCCATGTGCTCACCAGAGTCATAAAGGCAACACATGCCGGCTTCTGATGAACTTCAACCACACGTCATAGTGAAGGGCTTATTGCCTTGACAGGACTTTAAACTTTCATGTCTTTTTAAAACCTGTGTTGGTAAAACAAACAAGTACTTCAGGAATAATATACGTACATGTTGTTTTACATTTTTGTTAATCAGTGGATGGCTAAATCCAGTGAGGGTTTATCTCTCTACATACGAACATGCTACAAACGTGTGAGGTTTTAAATGAGTAAGTGTTCGAGCCTTAACCAGTGTTTTTTTTTTTTAAATCCTGTACAAATCTTGTATGTTTTTCACTCTTTCTCTTTCTTTCCTGTCCCAATGGCCAATGCTGAGGGACCGGAAACATGGGTCCGTTTCTGCTTGGATCGGAGAGGGAAACGTGTGTGCAGAGGGAGGAAATAGAAAGTTCACTAGTCTGCTCGAGGAAAGTCTATGCAAGGAGAGGAGTGTACAAAATTAATGCTCACCCTTGTTGCCTTAGATACAATGAAAGCAGCGTCGACTTAAAGTTCATCTGGTTTCTTTATTGGGTCGGCTGAGTGGCAGTGAACTTGCTGGGAAAGACTTGCTTTGATTTTTGAGTGGTTAGCTCATATGTGCCTGGTTTTAAAATTAGACAAACCTGCTCTGGTAGGACTGCTCTGGAACACTGTATTTTCCCCTTCAATCCTGGGTTTAAATCAAGCTTTCTCCGACCACTAATTACTGACTGAACTGCTGGTACCAGTAGCTGTGTTTTCACTCATTTTTGCTGATTTGGACCCAAACTGAACATTCTACGAAGTTCTACTGAGAATTCCAAGATTAGCTATTGTATGGCCTTATTTGTAAACCCTAATGAGCCATAAGATTGTTGTACCTCCCCTGTTGTTACCCTTAAGTATATCCACTGAGAATATCAGGTTGGGTTTGTGTAAACCTCTCCATCTCAGCAGACATCTTTAAATAATTATGAAAACTGAGGACTAAATGTCAGCTCCTCATCTGTTTGGATTTCTACTTCCCACACCATTAGAAAGTTCTAAACCAAATACTAGCCTTGGTGAGAGACATGCATTTTTTGGTCAACTGAACAGACCAAATATGGTGGTTGTTAACTTGATGATGTCAGAAAAAAACTACTTTTTTTTTGCTCACCTTACGTCACTCCTCCTAAACAGGTGCAGTTGATTTATAGGAATCTAAACACAGGCCAGCATTCTTAAGAGGGCAAAGGCATGTTACCTTCTAAATAGTTAAAGTGCAGAAGAACACTATCTGGAAGTTTTGGGAACATGGCAACCGTATGTGTGTGTTGCCACAAAGCTATCTTCAGAATTATGCAATATGACAGCGTAAGAGGCCAACAACGCTAAGAATTCCTGAGGAATTTCAAACGATACAAGAAAAAAAAGCCCAGTGGTTTTCAATGAACATAAAAAGCATGAAATATTTATCAAAATCTTATGGGTCTGAAAACCTCTGTGGTACTTAAACTGCACTCAAAGAATGTGTTGTTTCAATGTACACATCAAGACAGCATGGAAGGCACATTCTCTCATTTTAGCATCTCTTTATGCAATATCTCTGTGAGCTCCCTGCAATACAAACGGATTTAAAATCGTCTTGGGACCTGCGAAAGCATGAGCCATCGTGGGATGCACAGGAAACGATTGCTCATTCAGAAGAAGGAGGGGGGAAATTGGTCTGTTTGTGTGGCTGTCTCTCTGAATCACAGACCTGCTCATATGCCACATTCCTTCTGTTCCTCTCACGTTTCCCTCACACGGTCTTCATTGCAAAGACAAAATCACCCCAGAAGCCATAGGCACACCACAATACACACCGGCACACATCAACAGAACTCTGCCGGGAGCCACACATCAAATGTACACATTTGCCATTTCTTCACATTCTTAAGTGAAACAGACACTGGTCATACAAGTCCAACTGCAAACACTGTTGTACACAAACAAGCATATATGCCACTGCGTGGTAGCCTGCACCTACTCAGGGGATCACTAGAAGAATTCAGCCAGTTCACAGTATTTTCATCCCCACTGTCACACAAGATAATCTATGGGTTACAGTTGCACAGGCTAAAGAGTCCAGAGGGGAACAGTTCAAAGCTGGCGTTATCTTTCTCATGCTGTTAAGGCGATAAGTCATCTTTCTGTGTCTGTCTCCATTTGTGTGGATGTTTCCCCTTATGTCTTCCCAGTTACTCAACTCAACAGCATAGCTTTTGGTAACTAGAACAGATATCTAATGACACATCTCTGCTGTTTTTCTAATTGACTCCTACTACCTTCTATCATCTATCTATCTATCTACTTCTATCATCGACGCAAGAAGTCTGAGGAGTTTTGCAACTCTGACTTTTACAACACGGCGTGGACATGTAGGGAGAGGCTAGACACTCAGATAAAAGAAGATCTATATACTGGTTAAATCTATAGGCTTGCTATAGGAGTTCAAACAAACCACACGTGCTTTATTGCATAAGGTTTTGGAAGTTAGTGATTGTAGCTAAATGAATGTTCCCTCAAAATGCTGTCAAGATAGACTTAGACTCCTATAAAGTTATGAAGTATTGGACATAAGTATGAAGTAAGGAATGTTAATTAAGCATACCTTTTCCTAAAAATATTCTTCACTGATTAAAAGCAATACCTGGCACTACTGTTACCATGTATTTCTGTGTTTTCAACAAAGGGTGTAGCCTAAAGACTGCTTCATAAAACAAATGTAATGAAACTAAATTCTGCGTGTAGAGAAAGATGATAGTTTGAAATTGCACTGGCACTAAAATTAACATAATTTAACAACTTCAAAAGATTCACTTTATTCCTCAGTAGTTCTGACTGTGTTAGTTATAGAAGAGGGAGGTCTGTGTCAGTGGCTGTCCCATTTTCTGAGGTACAGTGGCCAAGGTGACTTTATAGCCTAGGATCTGTGGCATACAGAAGGAATGCCATACTTTTGCAAATAATCCTGCCCACTCATACTCAAAGGGGACCAGGTCAAAAGTAAATCGCTGAATACATTTACAATTTCATATATCACAAGAATTGATTTTAAAATCAGGGGCTTAACTACGAATAACTTTAAGTAGTCCAGCTTGGTTAGCCCAATTTGTAAACATTTTACAGCAGACAGCAGGCTACCTTCCTGAATTTAAAACAGTTTTAAACAACATGCTCGGAGGAAGGATATGTTACATTTTAGACGAGGATGGAAACATTAGTCACTGTTCATAAATGATTGAATGGCTACTTCGGTTTAGAGGAACCTGACAAAACCACAAGGCTGTTTGTAAGATAGAATCTTGAACATTAATTGAACGGCTGTCAAGAGACAAAAGCGCACAATTATTGAACTGATGGCGAAAACAAGCAGTGTTTTATAGTAGGTTACTTACTTCATATTCCGCTGTCGTCTCACAATTTACCAAGCAGGGTAGTATAGGCTGATATACGCGGCGCCTTCACACCTAGTTCGTTGGTGAATACCTATAGTAAACAAAAGTAAAGGAGCCAGCGAATTCTACCGCGACTTCAGGTGATCACTGTGTACCAGTAGCCTACGGTCAAATCCGTCTGTCACTTTCGTGTGAAGGCATGTTTCGTTGGGAGCTCGCATTGAGCGACTGGCTTGTTTTTGAAGGCGGTGCTCACGAACGCAACTTCCAATGAGAAGTGCTCCGACGGAGAGGGCTTTGACAGCGAAGCAAATGTCCTGTGTATTGTTTTCGTAATTGTTATTTTAAATCAAAATAAATATTATTAACGACTTAAAAATCTCGCCATTACTCCAATTCCTCAAAACCAATCTTGTGAATTTCACTGGCGCGCGGCTGGCGGACAAAGTTACTTCACTGGAAAGAGTGTCTGAGATCTAAGGTGGCACGTGGATGCGGTGATACGAAAGTGTGCACTGGGGCATAAAAATATCCGCAGCTGCTCTGCATATCACTGCACTGATTTTTTTAAACGGTCATATGAACACTGCAGCGCATATTCGATTGCGAGATAGGCAGTTGTAAAGACTTCATTGTCGAAAATTGCAAGTGGAACTACATAGGGTAGCTCGAAAATAGGAATAAATGACGAGGTTTGACATTTTAGTTTATTACTGACGTTCGACTGCTGCGCTTCTCGTTACAAACTGTTTTGTGCCTTCACAAATGTCCATTGCTCACTCAGTTTGTGTGTGTGAACTAACCTATAATGATCAACAACGTATCTATACGAGAATTTGAACGCGGCTGCCATTTAGCCAATCAATGTAGAGGGTAGGCTAGCTTACATCTCTCTCCGTTTAAGCATGTGTTGACTGATTTACAGGTCCAATGTCACCGCACAGGCCAGCAATCAGAACAATGATGCGCAACTGTTCTGCTCCTTCTCGGCCCGCATGCTTGTACTGCAAACGGCGGATGATCGACAACTCCTCATATATCACCAACAGGCTTCGGACAATACGGACAAAAGGTCCTGCCTGAACAACCAACAGGCATTTGACCTTTGGTCAAACCTTTGTTGATAATATGACATCTTATTTATGTAGCCTACTATTGCGGTCAACTTCAAGCCAGCTTTGTAGGCTACCCTACCCAACAGGATCACTGTTGAATGGAGATGTGGAAAGCACTGACACTTGAAGTGATCTCATTTTGTTCTATAGCTATCATTTCCAATTTGTGTGGGGGCTTAAGGTTGCCCGTTTTGATGTAAATAGCGCCCCTCATCGGTAAACTGGTTGTAGTGTAAGATGATGGCAAGATTGGTTCACATCAAACCATAGACATATAGGTATATATGTCTATGCATCAAACATGCAACAGCCGGCTTTTTAGCCTGGATCTAACGTTAGGCTAATACATTCTACAGACCCAACAGTCCCCCAACATTCATCTCCAAAAAATACATAATATTGTTACGCTATCTTAATTTGGCGTTGTACATTCGTTGTATGCCTATTGTTGATAAGAGATGATAATTTAATGTAGGTTAGCTCATTTTTGCATTTTGTTGTAGGAGCCTAATGCATACTCAGAAATAAAACTACAAACATTAGGCCTAGCATAGCCTTCACTATATTGCGTCTGTTTTCATTGCGCCAGTTGTGATGATGACCAGAGCCTATTTGCCATCATTCAAAAACACACAAAGACACAGCAGCAGAAAGTCAACAGACTAAATTTATGATGACTGCAATAAGGTCGGACCGCAGGTTTGCCACGTGATGGCGTGCTCGGACCGTGAATAGCTTGAGCCGGTTTAAAAGACAAAGTTGCCTACTTTGTAGCCTAGTCTGTAAAGCCTACGCGGCCTAATGCAAATTACGAGTGAAACTCTGTTTTGAGATTATTGTAGGATATACCCCTGTATATTTCTGGTTAGGTTACAAACTACATAAGTAACATAAACACCAAAACTAGCCAATTCAACTTCTTTAATGAAGCAGTTTTTATTGAACAGACGGAATTGGTGGTTATATGTTGACTACATTAACATGTTCCGACATGACATCACATTAGTCTACTGTGCCCTGCAACCTCAGAGCGGAGGAGTCCTGCCCACTGCGGTGCCCACCCATCCTCTGGCATCATAGTCTATAGCCAAAACGGCCAGTGGGGCCGAGCACTAAAGTGAATGCGTAAAAATATTTAAGTTACCCAATTAGTAACTTCATGGTATGATATGGGTGTGAGTTACTAAAAAGTTCCAACGCAAGCTATTAAACCTCCACGATAGCCTACCTACTAAGTATCTGCTTCACATCCATACAATCAGCAGTTTTATATTTAGTCGGTGTCTAACTAATTTGCTATGATCGAGACGTTTCCCAGATAAAAACGACCTTCACGTTATTATTGCTGTTTCATCGGTGTCCTCCCTGTCCCGATGGCATCTTGCCAAGAGTGGCACAGCTGGCTTGCTTCACGGTGCCAGATGACAGTGCTGCTCTTCTAGATCATTTGCACGGCGCATACGGAGACTGTGGACTGAGGACAGGCTCGTTCAGTTGAACGACTCTAATACTGCGACGAGATGATGCTCTTTTTCGTTCTAAGCCTGTGTCTGGCTGTCGGAAATGGCATTCTACCAGATATGCCAACAACCGTGGATTCGGACGTCAACAGCACACTCGAGGCAAATGTATCCCAAGGTCATACAACCTTAAATGATATGTTTAGGGAGGTAGAGGAACTGATGGAAGATACGCAACACAAACTAGAAGACGCGGTGCACCAGGTTGGTATTTGTTTTTGTTTGACTTACACAGATGTGCATTAACAAGCTAATTTCTCTGTAACACAGCACAGGTTTCACTGGCTTGTCAATCATTGCTGCTATGTATTTACATAAAATTGTCAGTAAATTAACAGCCATCAAATTATCTGTTTATATTTATGCTATTTGCAGCATTTACCCAATGACCTCAAGAAAATACTGATTCTGAAATCTACTATGATCAGGCATTGTTTTCCTGACTCTAGTCATGGAGATAAATGGGTTGCTGAAAATAGGTGTATTGATCTTTGTAAAGGTTAAAGAAGGAGTTTGCTTTTATAAGATGAATCTGTGATTCAGATAAACAATGAGAGTGCCAAGTCCAGCTCGTATGCACAGGATTACCATAATGAAAACATCTCTGAGAGTGTGGCCGGAAATCAGTCCATTCAAGTTACCAAGGAGTTTGAGAAGGTAGGCCCCCGATCTGACATTCACTCCCTCAGTGTAACGTCTCTGTGTGCATACTAACAACTTGCCCAATTTATTATTCAAAGACAATGTCTCTATGCCTTTTATAGTGAAACATACATTATATTCTGATTATATGATATTTAGTCCTAATGCAAAGAATTTATTTAGGTTTTCTAAAATAATTACTGAATGTAAAGTAGTCGAGGCATTGCTATTTCATTGTGAAATTGCTTTTACCTGTGGGGGAAATTCAGTGAGATTAAAGTTAATTATAGGTAGATATACAGGACGTTTTCTCCAGCCCTGAATCAGTAGTACACATTGACTCTTTATGTGTGTCTGTAATGTGTTCCTGATTGGATCTGCATTCTCACTCAGGTGGCCGACAACGCAACTGGAGAGACTCACTTTCCCAGAAGTGTGATCCAGACAACCAAAGAAAATGATGTTGATCATGTGAGTGCTTTGTTACACTAATTTTCCTCTGCTTGTAGACTGAGAATTTTTTTCTTGTAAAGTCAACATTGCTCACCAGTTGGATTAAGCAAAAGTACTGTTCTGCTATATGCTATGCAGGTCCGTCTCAAATGAAATATTATCTCTGTTTCAGTCTTTTGTATCCTCTACTCCTCACCTGCACTCTGTCACACAAACACATAGCATACGCTCAGACAGCTAATTCTCTCTCTAACTGACGTGCGTCAGTCTTGAGAGGTCCTCAGGCCACTACCCTGTCCTTCAGGGCATATGGCTGTGTCATCAGCACACTGATGAAAATGCTGACTGTCCAGACTCACATAGGATGTGATGCATAAGGCCAGGCATTGAAATACTGAGTCTGGCAGACACACACAGAACCCAGAGAAAAGTCATTCAGAGTAGTGAAAAGTATGTTGGAGTGTTGTAGAAAACGATGGCGAAGTTAATGAAAATGTACTTGTAAACAATGGATTTGAATGTTTGAGTGAGGTGTTTAAAGGTCAGCTGAGACTGTAATTCAGTAGTTTTATTGATGATAAACAGTGACAGCTTTGAAAGTCTTTTTGGCCTAAAATATATGACGGGAGGTTTCCTCCTCTGTCCTCATCCAGGATTATTTATGAAGTAAAATTACAAAAAGGGGAAACGGCATATTTTCTTAGAGTAGCTCTCTAGTCTCAGGTTTCATTTCAGTCCAGCATTAGTACGGTCGTTAATGGTTTAAATAAATACTGCTGAGATCATATAGCGGATTTGTACACATAAGGGCTCACTTTGGAGTCATAGAACGTTTGAGAGCCCTGTGTTGCTCTTCTGTAGGTCAAAGGTTGCTGAGCCTCTACCATGCCATATATTGAATTAATAATTTCAACATTGTGTTGAATTACTCTACCGTATAAACCTGAGAACAAGTAATGCATTGTACATAATGTGTCTAGCTCTGTGCAGATGTTTCCTATTACGAAACCACATCTAGGGTCAGTATGTGACCATAGCTCTCAATTCAGAAGTCGAAAAGTCTTAAGGGTCAGCCAAAGAGGAGATAACATACACAGCTAATGGGGAACACATAATGGCTGTGGAATGTTGTGGAGTGTACACAGATGGCATGAAACACTAAGAGTTATTCCAGTCTACGGTGCTGAAAACAGGCTTAATATCTGTGGATAAATGGTTACTCTACAGCGTTGTAAGTCTGAAGGATATATCAACTATATGAGACCCTTTTGTTAACAGAAATATTATGTTTCCTTGGCAATCACAGTGTAGATTGCATCCATCTTACGAAAAGGATCGTAGAGAATCTTTGCATTAGAGAGTACTGGATCCTGATGCAAACAACCACTGACCTCTTTTTCTAAAACGCCCTGAATGTGTCCTTACCCCTCCCCTCTCTCACACAGGAGTGTATCATCGAAGAGGACTGTGAGAAGGGCACATATTGCCTCTATGAGACGCACCGCTCCCAGTGTCTGCCCTGCAAAGAACTGGATAGGGTAAGGCAATCAAATAATGGGCATAATGATAAAGCAACTACAGTCTTCATGTTGGTTCTAAATGTAGGCAGCTGATTAACGCAGCTGGTTTTGTCTAAAACTGAATTATATGGGTCATTACAACAGTACTTTAACATTTACATATTTAAAGTCAGAATGAATGCTTAACCATGTATGATGTCTCATGATGAATCAACAAAAGATTTTAAAGGTCATTATACCTTTCAAGGAGTATGACAAACATTTATGGAGGTTGCCAGAGTTTCACAAGGGGTTATGGGATGGTAAGACAAGCCTTACAGGGATCTTTTGAAAAGATGCTGCAGAAAAAAATACTTAGGGAAACACTTACTATCTCTTTAGAGGCAGTTGCTAGAACGAGATACATAGCCAAAAGGCCCTTCACCACCCAGCATTTTAATAATATGATGCAACTGAGTCTGCATTATAACTGCATTGCAGTGTAGCCACAAGTGCTAAGTGTAATCAGATATGAGCACTCCTTATCCCCACTGACTTTCCCATCAGAGTGCAAGGCTGGCTAAATATGAGCACCTCCTTAATTCTCCTGACTCACTGGGGATACAGATGAGAGAGTGGAAAGAGGCAGAGAGAAGGCAGAGTTTCAGCAGATGCTAGCCCTGCAGTGCTGTGGGCGAGGGAGTGGGTGGGAGGAAGATGCCGAAGTCAGAGCACACACTGGAAATACTGGCAGTGGCACTTGTCCAAGATAGAGTGTGTGCCCAAAATATTAAGAATGCATGAAAGTGAATGTGAGCTCACGAATACGCTGTCATGAAGCTGAAGACTAGTAAGGCATTTTTCAGGGTGAAAACATGCAGGATTCACACCGATTAAAGTAACCTGGTTTTTATGGCGTATGGTGAGCATAATGGTGTACGCCAGCCTGATGTAATGCTCATTCAAATGTTTACTGTTGGTGTTTTTTCTTCAATGTGCTCTGTAGTCATGTAGTAAGGATGAGGAGTGCTGCTCGGGGCACCTATGTATTTGGGGCCAGTGTTCTCAAAATGCAACCAAAGGAGAGAGAGGGAGCATCTGTCAACACCAGAGCGACTGCTGTCCCGACTTGTGCTGTGCTGTCCACAAAGGTAAGTCTCTCTCTCTGTCCCATCCTGCCAAAACCTGGAATGTAATTCTTCATGCCTAGACAGTGAGTTACATCCAGTGGAAATCGCCTGCTTGCTTGTGAATCTCAGCTCCAAGGTCTACATCCTGCTCACAGAAGGCCTCTGCTGTGCCATATGTTTACCATTCCACATTTGTTTTTAATTTAATACACCCTGCTTTTATTGCCCTTTGCTTTAAATATAAAAAGACCAGTTTAATTGTCTTTGGGGAAAAAATAGAGAATATTCTATGTGGTCTCATGTGAGCTTTCAAGTCTGAACCAAAGACGAGCATGGAGGTCCCATACAGAGCCACAAGAGAAGTCAATGCTGAAGCCAATTTACCTTTCCTCATATTGTCCCTCAACAGCCCTGCTCTTCCCTGTGTGCAACTCCAAGCCAATCGAGCATGAGCGCTGTTTCAGTTCCACCAATCACCTGATGGAGCTCCTGTCCTGGGACGTGGAGGGGGAGGGTCCAAAGGAGCACTGCCCCTGTGCTGGGGAGCTCCAGTGCCAGCACATGGGGTATGAGGGTCCTGATTCTGTTATTAAAATTAATTTCTTGACTGACAATTAGGGTGACCAAGTGTCCCGGTTTCACTTGCAGCATGTTGACCCTTTGTCCTGCATCACACATATTGAGATAAAGTCCTTTAATTGTCAGAAATAAAAACACATGGATGCGTTCTTTTACCCACCCGGTACATGAGACGCTTATGCTGTTACAGCATCATTTCTAGGCTGTGTCAAACATACAACATAGCCAAGCTTTCCTAAAAGCCTTCAACTAGCCTTCAAGTCTTTCAACTAATGGCTGAGAAGAGTGTAGTGAAAGCGGTCATCATGATGCGGGGATGGCCGTCAACCAGAACATGCAGACGTGGGGCCAGTACACAAAAACACAAAATATATATATTTTTTAACACAGTTGTTCATGAGAATACAAATGTTAGGTTACCTCTCAGTAGCAGTAACATGTCCCACACAAACTTACCACTCATCCCACATTTAGTCTATTTGCATCTGGTCACCCTACTGACAATGATATAAATTGTCATAAAATGTCGTAAGTGAACTCATAGTATTGCTATTAAATCATGCCCAAGTGATATTTACAGAAAATGTCAAAGTTAACCTGTTTCATAGCAGCATATTCAAGCTATTAAAAAATCAGCTGTTTATGGCCATATCCTGTCTCTAATTCAGTGCAGTGACCCAGAAAGGCAGTCCTAGTTTTACTGACTTTGTGCATGCAACAATTTTGTAGTATATTGCCGGCCGTGTCCCGTGTGAATGAATGCATCTTCTCTGCCAGGAGGGGATCTCTGTGTCTACAGCCCCAGAAGTCCAGCGAGGAGGAACTGACCGACACCCTTTACTCCGAGATTGACTACATCATCTGAGAGTTCACGGCTCGAAGTGGAGGAGCAAGGAGACGCACACATAAGACAATCCAGTGGTGGGCTCTTGGTAGGTTAGCATCCAGAAACAAGGGCATCATATCTCCACAAAAGCATCACATTCCTCAATAGTGCAACAGAGCCCATTCAAATACAACATAAACCAGCTCTAACCAAAGGCTTAACACATAAGATGATCCGGCCACATAACAAGCCAGGCCCTTATTTTAAATCCTACTGCAGTGTGCAAATCGCTAACCATTTAACTAATGCTGTAGGTGTGTTGCAGTACATGTGCCCCATTATTAACAGAGTTGACAGGAGTCTTAATAAGATGCCCGAGAGTTACACACAGTGTAATCGTATTTATCAGAACACCATGCAATACTATTAAGATGTATTTATTTATTGTAAATTGAAGGTAACCTGCTTTAATAAAAATGGCAAATACCATTAGCAGTCCAATAGCATCAATGATCAGTTACAGTTGGTTTCCCAAAGTCTCACTGTAACTCAGTCACAGTTATGCTTATTAAGACAATAAAGGGTTCATATCCGTGTTCCGTTGGTCTCTCTTTTTTTTTTGCATGAATAAACTAAAACTATTAATGAACGTAGTCTTGTGTAAAAGGACTTTAAAGTATTGCCATGCATTGTATAGAACAGTTTCTTTGTTTTAAACAGTTGTTGTAGTTCTTTAAGACAAAGAAACCAGACACATACATTGTTTTCATCATACCTTTCCATTACTATTGTGTGACTAATTTGAAATTTTGACCTTAAAAGACAACATATACCACCTTCAGGGACTTTATCTAGTGTTGCATTTATACAGAAATAATCTAAAGGTGGCACTTAGAATAAAAACAAGAATGGAAAAATGCAGTTTAAATCCTAAAATGCTCAGAATTACGACAGCAGTAGCATTAAGATGACAAATGAACAAAATAAACAAAACAAAAACGGGAAATTTATTGTCTCTTTATTTCTGTATTGGCATGTCTACTGTGAACAGCTTGTGGCGGCACAAGGAGCCAGGTGTATTTTTGTGTGTGTGTGTGTGTGTGTGTGTGTGTGTGTGTGTGTGTGTGTGTTTGTGTGCGTCCCACTCCGTCTGCTTTTCAGTCTACATGAAGCAGCAGCAGCAGTCAGCCTAGTTACATGCCTCAGCTCTGGTTACCTGCACAACCTATACAACCCCCCCACCCCACCCCGCCCCAAAACCCACTTAAACCCCAACCCAGGCTCCGTTCACATTGTGCACAAATAAAAACAAGAAAAAAAAAAAAAACAGATGACATCTTCTAAACGGACAAAAGGTTAAATACGAAAAAAAGAAAAGAAAATTAAAACGTGTGCCAGAGGTCACTCTCAAGACCTAACATCATCATTAAGTCTGGGGTGAGAATAATTTACATAAAAAAAAAAATAATAAAAAAAAAACCAAGACAAAACAAAAATGGTGCTGTCTACTTGGTTTGCGTGTCTATCGCTGGAGGCTAGGCAGACTAATATGTACCAGTATTGAGGAGCCCCCTCAAGGAGGACATGCCGTGAGAGAGAGAGAAGCACTCCGTCTGCGCAACAAGCCTGAGAAGGTCACACAGGGTGTTGGAGGGACGGGTCACATCCCACACACGCAGCGAGAGGAGATGCAGGGAAAGGGGGGGGGATAGACAATCAAATGTACAGAGAAACGGCAAACCTCAACAGCCATAAAGGGTTGGGTGAAGGAAAGCAGTTCACTTACTATCGCTTTTATAGTTGAGTGATAAACGACAAAAAGGAAAACAATTTCATTCAATCAACAATTTTACACGTGAGCATTAAACTATGATTGGAGTCTGCAGAAGACGTTGAAGAGATGGAAGATGTCTAGACTGTGGCTTCATGGGGCATAGGTGGACAACGACTTCCAATGGTCACTTTCGAGTAAAAAGTGCACATATGAACAGGGAGGGCTTCCATCATAAAGCTTCCCATGAAAGAGAGCAAATTCTTGGGGAGACAAAAAGGCATGAGGGGGGGGGGTGAAAGTAATTGAAGACAAAAGCATTGATGAGAATAAAAAGAGAGCAAAAGGAGAATCAGATCGAGAGACTGGGGGGGGGTGGGGAGAGGGAAAGAGGCCATCTTAGTATGGGCCTCTACTCCAGCCGTGCACCTCTCTGGATCTGATGCATCTGATTTTTCAGAATGGTATTGGATTTTTTTTTTTGTTTGTTTGTTTGTTTTTCTTTTCTTTTCTTTTCGATTCACAAATGAATAGCTTTTGCACATCCCTTTAAACTTTACAGTACAATAAACTATAGTGCACAACAGTCATCAGAGCCACGCTATACCCCGTCCCCCGTTGCAGTTCAGGGTGCAGGGTCGTCAGCCCAACAGCACTAGTTACGTTGATTCAACGTGGGTCCCACGCGGGGCGCGGGCTGGGTGACGCGCTACACGGCGGCAGGCAGGCCAGCGGGGAAAACAATAAAAGTTTTTCTTCTTTTACTTAAAAAAAAGAGAGAGTGAGAGAGAGAGGGAGAGAGAAAGAGAGAGAGAGAGAAAAAGAGAGAGAGAGACGATTATTTGAGGAGGAAGGCCCGGCTCCACCTCTGCTTCAGCTTCAGTCCTGGCTCGAGTCTTTGGCAGGCCCGCCGTCCAGGTAGATCTTGAGGGCCTTCTCCTTGCGGGGCGAGTAGCTGACCCGGTGGCCCGTCTTCAGCAGCCGGCTGCTCTCCTTCTTCATCAGCTCGCTGCGCTCCTCCTCCGACATCTCCATCAGCTCCTCCGTGCTGTCCCTGCAGCCGGGCAGAGGAGAGGAAGAAGGAGAAATGGTGGTCAGGAGCGCGCGCTTAGGCACCACCGCTATGCATTGCTTCCATACAGAACAAGGTACTGAAACACTATTGACCTTCACACAAAGATAAAAGGAAGTTCAATAGTTTCAGGGTGCAGAAACAAAAAAAGGGCAAATTGAAGGAAGGGAGAGAATGTAAAAAAGGAAATAAATAAATAAATAAATAAATAAATAAAATCAAATGTAAGACTCACATTGGCTCCAAAACAAACTGGTTTTATTCCAGTATGGAAACAACCTCAATGAGTATTTATGTAAATGTAATGGCCCACTGCCTTTATACATCAGTCTGTGGTCTTTTAGAGAGTAGTGAGAGTGCTGCTCCACAGATGGGGTTTCTGCCTATATGGCGATTACCTGTAGAAGACCACAGCTCCATCATCACAGATGTAGAGAGGCCAGACGTTGAGGGTGGACACTTTGGGGTTCCAATCTAAATCCTGATGAATCTCCAACACCGAGATATCACAAGGAAACGTCCCTCGACCCTAAAGAGAAACATTTTATCCGCATTTTATACTGGTGACTGAGGGTAAAGTGCATGTCATAAATGATTGGGTTGGATTCAAACACTGTCCTAGTAAGTACAAAATGGTCACCATACCTTGGAAAACTCCAGGTTTTCAAGGGGAATACCACTCAATTCATTGAGCTGTAAAAGAATTAAAAAAAAAAGTAAGAATTTAATGATGTACACTGACATGTGTGATGAAAGTAATTAGCTATATTAATCCACTGCTCATTAGCTCCCTCCAGTGGTCCATTCTAGCCACACTATTTATACAGCATGAGAGGACCTAGTAATCACATGTCGCTTTAGAATCCACAACATTAGAATCATGTTGCACTTGTGTGGTCTGCAGTCATCCATGCACAGGCACACACGCACACACACACACGCACACACACACACAAGCACGCACACACAAGCACGCACACACAAGCACGCACACACCTTTTCTTTGAGTTCCTCCACACTGCTGCTCTCCAGCACCACCTCATGGAAGGGCTCCAGCTTCATCTGGGACGGCCTCCATCGCCGGGTCAAGACTGCCAGCTGGGACATGGACTTCATCCGCTCTGGTTCTGGTGGAGGATTAATGAAGCAGAAACACACCACTCTCAGAACATTCTATTAGTGCACCCAAAAACATGATTGGGCCGACTCCTTGACTTTAGTAGCTAAAGTGGTTTGCATGAAGTTTCTCATATACATGAAAAGAACACAAGAGTGTTGCCTTTCCAGTAACCCATCAGACAGAAGGCATGCAGTAGCTATTTCTACCCTCCAAAACATTCAAACGACTTTTACCCTCAAGGACCTCCAGGAAAACTTCCCAGTTGCTGGAAATATTGATGTCTTCTTCGTAGACGTGGTAGTCAAGAAACACTGTCCCGGGGTTTTTCCAGGTCTTCTTCCTGAGGCGAAATCTGACCATATAAACATGGTTCATTAGCATTCAGCAGCGGCTCCGGAGCGCTTTAGTCATTTTTGCAAAAGGTTAAAGCACTGATTCTCGTACTGCTAAAAATTCATGAGCTAAACCGAAAGCATTTTATCTGGATACATGATGCAGGAAAAAACTTGATTAAATGGTTCGCTCGCTCTTGATTCCTCTCCACCTTCCACTCATGTGAACACAGTCACGACATGGCAATCAATGGAACATTAGTTCATTATAATCAATGTCAATTGAGAGAGTGATTTTTGAATTGGATGACCAACCTTCCCTGGTGTGTGTGCAGTGTTGGTGTGTGTGCAGTGT
Organism: Clupea harengus; assembly: GCF_900700415.2. Lineage (NCBI taxonomy): Eukaryota > Metazoa > Chordata > Actinopteri > Clupeiformes > Clupeidae > Clupea > Clupea harengus. Next base: position 20,711,921 of record NC_045157.1, read on the forward strand.
TGGTGTGTGTGCAGTGGTGGTGTGTGTGACTCACCTGTCAATGCTCAGGTCCAGCTTGCACTGGTCCTTCAGCAGAGGCTGAAGCTCCTCTTTGGACTGTCTCACGGTCATGCCCTTGGCAAACACCGTGTCCACCAGGAACTTACAAGGCTGGGGGACAGAAATAACTTGGGGTCAGACAATTACTGAACATCATTGCAACAATTTGCATTTATTTTATAAGCAACTACTTTTGGCATCATCTACATTTTTCTAGAATATGGTCATGTGAAGGACAGATAAACACACCTGTCTTTGCCACTAGCCGTCCAGGCTATGCACTATGTAGTTCTATGGTTCAGGTTGCAAAAACCTTAACAGCACAACATCCTCAAAGGATGCTGGCCTGTTGATGGGTTTGGCATGCTTTTGAGATAGGTAGCTCTAGTTTTAGAACTCTATAATGCTTCTTTAAGTTCAGTGTGCGTGTGTGCGAGTTCAAAAGACTGCAGCTTTGGTGTTTTAGGTTTACCTCTGCATCGTTGATGAGCAGTTGATAAACCTTCACTCGGTACTCTCCTTTCTTCAGGGCTCGTCCTAACCGAATGGTTATCTTCAAGAACACAAATATAGCACTCATTAGTACACAGACACAGCCGTGACTCAGATGCAGACCTATTCTACTTATGACCGAATGAGCCAATGTGACCACAGGTTAAGGACTGACCTTGTTGTCGTCTGAGAAAGAGGAGAGTGTCTCGTTTAGCCGTACGCTCTCGAACTCCTGGTTGTTGGCGTAGACGCGGAACACTTTGAACTGCGTGGCCGTGATGCCCACGAAGGGTTCCAGGTTCTGCTTAAACGCTGCCAGTGTGATTCTCTTGTCCACGTGGACCAGTAGACCTGTCAGACCAGTATGAGAAAAAAAAAAACGTGAGGACTGTTGACCTGAACCTAAATGACATGGTACTTGCATGGCTGCTTGGTACATGTTCACTAGGAGTTTCTGATGCTCCTTTTGATAGATAACACATAAAATAACAGAAGCATTATAACACACTGCATAAGAGAGCACACTGCTCAGCAGGTCCCTATGATATCAGAGTATATTAATGTCCTGTCTTCTCTATCCACTATGGAAGACAACAACAGCAGCAGAACTGCTGTTATGAACTATGAAGAGAGAGGGACTCACATTTCTGTGCGTCTCCTGCTCCCTCGTCCTGCGTGTAGGGTTCTGCCCTGAAGTACAGGTAAGGCGCCTCAGCCTTGCTCTTGCCATTCTCGTCGTACTCGCTGTCGGTGCCCGAGTCCTCCTCTGCAGTGTCCCACGTCTCCTTCTTGCCCTCGTGGGCCTTGGAGCGGCGGCTGCTGGTGATGCTGTGCGAGTCCAGGCCGTTGGCCAGCGGCAGAGGCCCGCTGCTGTCGGCGTTGCACAGCGTGTCGCTGCTGTGGCTGGAGCTCAGGATGTCGCTGTCCACTGAGCTGGTGCTGCGGTCGTTGTTCATGTCCGAGTCCGAGCGCTCCTCCAGGGGGAACTGGTTGTCTGGATCTGAGGAGGAGAAGGAGGCGGCAGCGGCGGCACCGGCACAGGAACCGCCGGCACCCCCGCTGGGCCCGACACGCCCTCGGCTCTCCTGCTGCGGCTGCAGGGGCTGCTGCTGGGCGGTCTGGGAGGGAGCAGCGGGCTGCGAGGTGGACGGCGACTCAGTGTCCTGGGATGGGGAGTCGATGTGCTCAAAGTCACTGTGGTCGGAGCTCTTCTGGCTGCCACTGGTGCTGGTGACCAGGCCCTGCTGCTGCTGCTGCTGCTGCTGCTGCTGCTGTTGTTGTAAGGAAAGGTTCTTGAGCTTCTCCGTGCTCTCCTCCAGGATTGCCTCCACCGACTTTCTGCTGCCCTTGGCTCCCCCCTCCAGAGAGTCCTCAGAGTCCACACCACCGCCACCGGTGGCACCTGCCTTGGGGCAACTAGTTCTATTGGCCAGGGAGCCTGGCGACTGCTCGGGCAGGGTGACAAACAGTCTGATTGTGTTCCCGTGGCGGTCCAGCAGTTTCCACAAAAGGGAGTCAGTGAAAGTGACCTGGTGATCGACAGAATCAGAGCTTTCCACAAACACCTGGGGGCAACAAAGATCACAGTCAGAGAAACACAAGCGCCTCATTTTACCCATCAAGCCACAAGGGCACTTAACTCAGATTTGCCGTCGATTTCAATCTTGAGTTACATATACATATCAGCTCTGCTCGACACACATCTGATGCTTTGCTGCTACTTATCTACAGCAAAAAGGAATACAACTAAACTCTCTCAAAGCTCAACACCACATTACACCAAAGCATTCCAGACACATCCGGGCAGACAAGCTGTACAAACGGCACGCCCTGTATCACAGCGTTTGTAGGTCATCCAAAAGACCTTTTAATGGAAGACATATCAAAGGATGTCCTCAACAATACTGCTTATGTGAGACGGAGGGGAAGGAAACCTTGTTGCTCCTGAAGAAACCTTCTGCTTTCAGTGTCTTGTTGGGCACGTAGAGGAGGCGAAGGTCATTATAGCAGCGCTCCAGGACGACACGCATGGATTCTGCAGAAAGCCCCGTGGCCTGTCACACACACACACACACGTAAAATATGACCAAATGTATACCACACAGTGCAAAACTTCAAACATCTAGTCTTTGAGATAAGGTAACTGCAAACAAACAGCTTGATACTTCATTTCACATTTCACGTAAGGGGGTTGTACCTGTGCAATGAGTTGCTTAAACTCGGTGACCGTCTGGTTCAGGTAAGCCCTGACGCTCACTGGAGGGGCGATGGTCTCGCACTTTAAATCCACCACGTGAACTTTCACCATGACCTCTATAGGGACACACATGGAGATGTATACAAACATGACAGCCTGTTCACAGCCTGTGATGTGAAAGGCCATTGTGTGGCCACAACCTTGGGTCTGGCTGTGGCTACACAAAAGATCAAAGCATCTGGGACTATAAAAAACAGGCTATATACACATAGACAGGACTAGAAGAGGTTAAAACCTTCAATTACAAAGGTTTTTCCACCATATAGTCCCAGTTTGATTGACCAAATTATACTGATCAGGTGTGCATATTCATTTTGATGAGCTCACATGGATGTATACTGTATGTGCACAGCCAGAAGCACACGCTGTTCTTTAATAAGCAGAAACAGCCTTATTTGTCAAGGGCTGGCCCAAAAGAAATATTGACAACCACTATTTGTTGAGGTGAAAGGGCTTCCACACACGCACATGCTGGGAAATGTCCTCTGAAGGTAAGGATCATCTGAGCTTCAGGTCTGGGTCTCTTACCTCCAGGTTTGTAGGGCTGAAAGACCTGGTCTGGCAGACGCGTCTCCAGCAGCAGGTCAAACATGTACGAGGACTTGACCCCGCCGAGGAGCAGACCCATGGGCATGTCCTCCTCTCCCTCGTACGAACGCTCCAGGTACTCGTGGAACTCGTCGTACTTCACCAGTCGACAGCAGTCCAACGGCGCCACACCCTCCAGGTCCATGAGCTAGCGGGCAGAACCGACACAGAAATTAAAGTGGATTGATCCCACAAGCTGGTCAATCGCACTACAGCCAGTGCTATTGGTTAAGACTGAAATGTATGATGTATGAAGAGGGTGATCCTACAAGCCACCCTGACACACTAAGGCTAATTACAAGTTTTAAGTATCAATCACTTCAAGGACGCCACACTTCGCAATAGCACACCTGCTATTGTGGGGAATATGCTGCAATGTTGAGGCCATGGCAGTAGAGTGGACTGTACCTTATACGCAGTTTCTGTGGCCTCTCTGAGCGTTTTGTCTTTGTGTACTTCGAGCTTGTTCTCCATCATCATCATGTTCTTCACTGGATGCATGCAGAACAGCTTGATCTGACAAAGGGGAGTGAAGAGAAAGGGGAGAGGCAGCACTGAGTACAGACGAGTCACAACACTTCAGAGACTTCTGTTGGGAGAAGGTATTCGAGCTCTGATGTCAAGAGTGGCATTGGAGTGTCCTTCAGTGGCAATGAGTGTGTGTGTGTGTGTGTGTGTGTGTGTTCACCTTGCACGTGTTGCGCTCAATCTCTCTCTGCCTCTTCTCTTGCTCCTCGGACTCTTTCTCCCTCTGGACGAGACGCTTTATGTGCTCTGGGAACTCTTCCGCATCCAAGTACTCTGTAAAAGCCATGCAACACATATTGAAGACATCCAACATCTACCAATTAAAAAAAACAAACATGTAAAAGCAAAATTTTAGTCAGGCATATTTATTTCCCTTACTTGCATTCCGTGTGGGATCTTTCAACCTGTATATAAGCATGTATGCATTTGTAGAACTGCGTAGAGAGGGAGAGATAAAGAGGACAATATTAGCTCATTGTTTTTTCTGTCTAAATGTTATCAGCTGGCACGCCATGTTCTTTACGGGAGGCGTTCGACTGCCACGCTAAGGAGGCGCTACATGAAATGACACTGGCTATCAACAGGGCTTTGTTAATGCCGCAATAATGGGCCCCCTGTTCCCCTCTGAGAGAACCACGTCAGTCGGCAACACCCTGAACAGGGTTCCTTTAGATGAAGACTTTTGATTGTGGTATAGTGATGCAATTTCCCAGCAGCTCTTCTGTTTTTTGGAGTAGAGAGAAATCTCTGCATTCTTTGACACCAGCGCAACACGAAAGCATTTTTCTTCAAAAGGCTATCCCTCATAGTTATAACAACATTAAAATGCAAAGTGGAACATTTAATTAGAACTCTCTGAACATCTTTAACTAAAGTCAACTTATTATACTGTAGGCCACCGGTGATAGCAAGACATTCATCTGTATTTGCCACAGGTCAGGGAGGTTGCACTGACCTGGCAAAGGCACTGGAATAATAGCCTCTGCTCCCTGAGGACCCCCCATATGTTTTCCTGATGTCGTCATGTGTGATCTGCACATAAACACAACAAACACAGAGCATCCAGTCAAAACATGCACACCCAGTCATGTTCCAGACATAATCTTATCTAAACTGGGCACCTAGCATTTGTGTGGTGGATTACCAGGCTCAATGAAAATAGACTAGAAGCTGAGCAAACACCCCCCCACCCCACCCCGCCTCATTGTGACCTAAACCAGAAGGCCACCCCCTAGTGCCTTACTGCAGATCTTTTCAGGACTGACCTTGCTGACGTGCTGGTCATTGAAGCTGTACCACTGGCCGTCGCTGAAGGACTTGATGCAGGCATAATAGTGTCCCCCTGCTGCACTCCCAGAGTGCACCATGACTGAGAACAGCTCAAAGGTCAGCGAGCTCTGGGGACAAAACAAAGTTTGTCAGGAAAACCCACCGAGGGATGGAGTAATGACAGTGTGGTGACCCTCTCTGGTGTAGTGTGGAGTTGAGAAGGTAAAAGAGGTTAGCTTTGGATAGACATGGACTCATCAGCAGTGAGGGGAAAGCAACCATTAGCTGTTAGCAGGGAGCTGGGAGATGAACTGATGAAGAGGGTTGTAGGAGTCACCTCTAACTTCAGCAGGCAGGTAAAGGGGGGTTGCAATCAGGACTCACCTTTGGCTTGAGTACCCTCTCTGTGCTGGCGGCGCTGTCCAGACAGATGCCCTCGTCCACGGCGTCGTCCGTGGAGAAGTCATTGCTCATCTGGTCGCTGTGGCAACTGCCCTCATTCTCTGCCCCACTGTCGGTGCAGCTTTCTGTCTGGGGAGACTTCTGCAGCGAAAGGGCGGTGTGGGGACAGCAAGAGTATGAGGGTGAGACACACAGACGCCTATGATGATTGCTTCTACACATTAACATACCACGAAGGGCTACATAAATACATTGGAAACGTCAAATAAGAGAAAATGAAGGATAGTTTGTTTCCCTGTCTGACTAAATCTCTCCCTCACCTCATCCTCCACATCGATGAAGGAACTCATGTCGAGCTCTTCGGGGAAGGTCATGCGGTCATTGAGCTTGATGCGATGCATAGTGGTGTAGTCAAAGTCGAAGCGCTTCAGCTGCAGAGTCAGCAGGTAGGGAAGGTGCAGAAACCTCAGGCCCTGCAGAAAGCAGACAAACATAGCCACGTGAAGATTACCGCCCGGGGAGTGAGCGCCACTCAAAAGGCTATTTAACCTGAGGGGAGGACCATTTCTTGGGGCTTGGGCTCACCTTGCGGGCGTCACATTTCTTCTTGCAGCGCTCGCAGAAGTACTGGTTGGGTCCATCCAGAGTCTCAGGCTGGACGAAGGCCTGCAAAGCCTCCTCCTGTGATACCACCCAGAGGCACAATCATCAGTCAGAAAATCTACATCAAACAATTAACTATGGCCTGCATTATCAACACCCAACTAACTAAAGCCACTCTCTCAAAGTAGTATGAGGTCATTTCACTTGAGGACACTAAAACTCTGAATGCACCATGACTCAGGAGGGGAAAGAGACCCACCACACTGCCAAAGGCCTGGCTGGACCCAAACGGCCTGATGACGAGAGGGATGTCCAGGTATGTGTCGACCCTCCAGCTCTCATAGCCGCACTCCAGACAGCGCACATAGTCCTTCAGCTTGCCCTGATACAGCTGGTTGATCAGATCAGCCTGGATACACAACTGAATGCACTCAGAATAAGAACAACGGACTATAAAGAATAAAGAAATACACTAATTCTCAATGAACACACAAGAGCCCAAAACCGATGACGTGCTTCTCGACACAGTATGAATGCTAAACTTTCACTGAGCTCTTTGACTTGTAGCCCACTCACATTTTTGACTTCAATAGGCTAGTTCACTTACAAAAGTGGTCACAATTACACTTGACATTTCATTATCCCCCCAAATCATGCACTGCTGAGGCCTTTGAAGAGGCTTGCAGGTCTGCCTTAAAAAAAACAGCTAGATGAACATGGGCACTGTTTGGATGACACGATGAGTAGGGACACAATGCAAGTCAGTCAGTCAGCCGTTGGCGCTCAGCTGAGTGGAGCCGGGCTCTTCCTTAATGAATGCCTCCCACTCCTTTGCACTCACATGAGCCAACCCTCTGAGGCTGTTTACGCGAACCTCCCCGGATCAGAAATAGCTGATCCCGGGGCTTTTCGGCCACTTTCTCTGACACTCCACACAGGCCTCTTTGTTCTGGCGTCCGGGGGAGAGCACTCATTGGCTGAGGATTAGCGACTATATGCAAAGGGGTGGGGTGGGGGGTGGGGGGCATGAGTTCTACCTGCTCAGTCTGCTTCCACTTTTGCTCCAGGGCGTCGAACATGACCCGGCACAGCTCTTGTACGTCATGCTGCTGCCAGGCTGAAAAACACCAAAACACACACACACACGCACACACACAAACAAACAAACCCACAGTCAAAGTGAGCAACACAACAACAAAGCTGCGCTACGTTTCACAATACCACAGAGAACAGCTGAGGCCAAAGTGCAAAGATGTACACGGGCTTCCCTGAGTGCTAGGATGCACACGTGAGGGGACGCTCCTGTGGAGGTGAAGGGCAGGCCGGTGGGAAAGAGGACTCACCCTCGCTGCTGTCCCAGCCGAAGCTCCGCGTCACGTCCGTGGTCTCGATGGCACGCTTCTTGCTGGTCTGCAGCAGCACAAAGAGCCTCTGCAGCTGGTAGGGGATACTGGTGACCGGGTCCTCTTCTGACTCTGACTCAAACTCCCAACTAGGAACAGACAGCAGAACGTGAGTGCGTGCACTGATTCTCATGGGACCGTCTAAAGAAAACCCCCTCCCCACACTCAATAGACGTGAATGGGCTTGTGCATTCTGGAGAAACCCGACTCACTTGTACAGTGCATTTCGGAACTCTGGAGTCATGAAAAGTGTCTGCAGAAGGCTGTTCAGGTAACAAGTCATGGCCTGATTGACCAGACCCACATACCCTGAGAGCGGGAGAGAGAGAAGATGTCGAAAGAAAGAGACGAACAAGGAAAGCGAGACAAAAATAGTGAGCAGGTCATGCTGTAGGAACAAGTGCAGTGTTTTCTCCTCAGTACTTCCTTTGTGAAAGAGGTGGTGGTGAAGAGGAGGAGGAGGAAGGCCTACCGGTCTCTGACTTGTTGAGTATGGAGGAGTAGGAGTAGCTGGGGCTGCTGTAGTCGCTGCTGCAGCCCACCGTCCCGTCTCTGGGCAGCGGGCCGATGAAGCGGTCCTGCGAGCTGTCGTCCAAACCGCTGCTGTCCGCCGTCCCGGACTCGTCCTGCACACAGAGGGCCGGAGGTCAACTCCACCAAAAGCTCCATTACAAAAATATAGTCTTCCAAAATGTATTAGGGGAGATTTAATTTAAGTGTAGATACAGTAGCTCAATATATGCAGGAGAATGAGAGGAGATAAGCCAAACGTATATGTTGTTATATGTTTTATATAGCCTTCATGTGTGTGTATGTGTGCATGGGCATTTGGCTGTAGCCTCCACTCACAGAGGCGATCTGCGGCTGCTCCCCATCCTTATCGATTAGATGGAGAAAGTTCTTCTTGCCTGCCGCGAACCCTGAGTCCACCAAAGTCATCTCACTGCTCTGGTCAAGAGGTGCCTGTAGAGAGGAAGAAGAAAAGGAGAAGAGGTCGCCGGTTAAGAGGAGGGGGATCCCTGCAAGAAGCCTGCTTTTGTCTGCCGCCTGCTGTGACAATGGCTCACTTGCAAGCCTTGGCAAGGGGAGCAATGTGATCAGGTGTGTGTGTTCAAAAGCTCTTTCAGGGGTGAAGCCGTGCAGTAGCCTGTGGGTGTGCACATTGAGTTTGCCCTGTTGAATGTGTCTCCAAGTCAATTGAGCGTCAGGCAAAGATGACATTATTCAGCATTATGTGAGCATGACTATAACACTCTGGAACGTCTGGCAGACCCTGATAAGCAGCTTGTCAGTGAGAAAACTTTCCCTGCTATTACGCCCTGCTGTACACAAAACTAGTATTTTGTAGTAATAGACACTTGGTCATAATTCAAATTTTAATTAGAAAAAAAAAAGATGAATAATGAATTAAAATAGTGAGCTTCCATTACAGATGTGTTGCATATAATGTTGGTTGTTACAGGGACTGTGATAAATGCAAATAAAGAACCCACTGATTAAATGTATTTTATGCATATGGTGACCATATGCATAAAATAAATTTGGTGGTATGTTCCTTACACCATGACAATTTTCCTAAAATTCGATTTAAATAACATATATCGCCTTGCTTACAACATCGCAATATATTGAATCGTAACCCCTCGATCATGATATGTATCATACTGCCAGATTCTTGCCATTACAATGCCCTACTAACCACACCAGTGTATTTTCCTAAAATGATACCGATATTTTGAGGATTAAAAAAAAAAAAAAAAAAAGCAGCTTATGGTAACGTGAAAGCACCCTCCACCACAAAACAATCAATTACCACTAGAAAAAAAAACAGGAAAACAAAGAATAAACAAAGCTTTTAAATATTTCACAATAGCCTATAGTATCTCGCACACAAATGTAAAATCCACTGACTTCTCCAAGTTTCCATGGCCATGGGAGGCCTGTATATGGTAGAGAAAAAGAGAGTGGCTGGCCAGGCGTGGAAACGGGTCTAATCCACTGACCTACTCAGTGAGCTAACTCCAGCCCCAGCACCTGTGCTCTAGGTCAGCTGCAGGATTAGCATGTGGGCGGGCGAAAAACAGCACACTCATACGCACACAGGCACGCATGACCCCAGAGTGCACACGGCCTTCATTACTCTTAAGCACCCACAGCTCAAGGGGGAAGAGCCTTGTAATCATACTCAATGGTAAACACTATGATGTTAAAAATAATCATATAGCCTTGCGTTCTTTGAGATGCCCCACCCTCCACACCGACAGTCACCATCTACAGGATTGTTGCAGTTCTATCTAGTAGTAGTGGAAGTACCTTTTTATAACATTTACTGTATTGCATATAATAATAATAATATGCAATACAATTATAATAATTATAACAACAACATGTTTGTTGACCACTGTTTGCATTTAATTTTTTACGAGAATTCAACCCTTGCCAGTACTGTGGTTAGTGGCATACATGGTGCCCACTAGCCAGTCTATCATCCCTGCACAGGTGAATATCTCACCATGGCCTCCGTGCTGCCCCATGCCAGATCAAAGGTGCCGTTCACATAGCCAGCCTTGTGGGCCACATCCTCGCAGAGTTTGGAGAGGGGCGTGGAAGCCGGCAGGTTAAGGGTCAGCCGCGCGTTAACAGTCTTGGCATTGGTGGTATCCTGGACGATGCACAGCACACGAGGCTCCTCAGCTGCACTTTCTATCTGCTTGGGACACACGAACACACAGTAAGTACAGAGCAGATGCAGAAATGAAACAGACACATGCAGATTTGCAAACCAGTACATGTGCACAATAACTTAACACACTATTTCATTAGTATTGTTTTGTTACTATAAATCTGACAAAACTGAACATAGAGCTCACATGGGGAAAATGCGTTTAGTCAACCACCAGTCTCAACAGTTCCACAGACAATGCAGCAGATGTCCTTCAAACATTAACACACACCAAAAAGGACAGACGTGAACTGAACAAAACTGGAGCAGCCGGCTTGTGCAATGCAGTCTTGATATGACCTACCGCAGACCTTGTTACATTAAGCTCTCCAAAGACACAGCTTAAAATCGACAGATCGGAGGCATACAAAACACATGGAGGGAGGACCATCGAGCTGCCTGTGCGTAACTAAACCCAGCCAAAGCATGTCTGTCAAAATCAATGACCAAGAACTCAGGCTGTAACAATGCAGAGACTGACATGCCTGTTAGTAGGAAGAGATCAACTGCTGAAACGTTCAATACACACAGACAAACAAGGCTCAGCGCTAAAAGGTTTGAAACTGATTTAGGAACAGGGCCAGCTATGTTCAGTCACCAAGAAAGATTTTTTTTTTTAAAGATCTCACTGAAAAATAACTTTTTTTCCTCCAAGAGGCTGAAGGTCCTCTCCTTTAGCACAGCTGCCAAGGGCCTTTGTTGACTGCACCATGCTCATATTACTGATACCAATAAAATATATGGCTGCCCTGTTCCAAGAATGATGTAAGAGACATGTTTTTTGGATATCGGTGAGATGGGGGCAGTGTTCATGAGTAAGCCTGGAGAAAAACAACTTGGAAGGGGATCACTTGAGCAATAGCTTGGCAGCGAGATCATGTTGTGTTGTCTGGTGCTCTACTCTATATAGACTACACCCACCACTCTCTTTAGAGGAGCTAGCTGCTAGCAAGTAAATTAGCCTTTAACATGCTAGCCATTCTCCCATTATTTATCTGTCGATAGGGCATCGTTCAAGAGTCTTGGAAAGCAGGTGTGTTGTGGGTCAAAGGTTAGTAAGAGAGGACACACGCAAACAAGCACTCTGATGTCAACACAGCATGCACAGGCACGCAAAGGCTCCATGACTCTCACTCTTTGACTCGCCCAGAATCTCTCACACACACACACACACACACACACACACACACACACACACACACACACACACACACACACACACACACACACACACACACACACACACACACACACACACACACACACACACACACAGTTCAATGTTAGCAGAAGCTACCTGAGAATACCTCTGCTTCATTTCCTCAAAAATGCTTTGTCTGCATCTCCAAAACAGCCCCTGGAGCCAAACAAACATGACTGAGTTTTTTTTTTTTTCTTTCTTCAGAGTATGACAAAGACAGAAATGTTACAGTGCTGCTGTTGTTAACATTGCCCAGACTCTAAATGCCACAGGTCTCTGGGAATTCTCTCGCAGGTCATTTTAATCAACACCTCAATAACACTGTAGGGAGGGAAAAAAGAAAAGGAATCTAGCAATCTTGGCTAAATCTGACTGCTCGCTGCTCCAAAAGTCCCAGAGATGTCGATACACAGTGGGGCATTATCAGCTTAGTGGGTATTTTTATCATGGATAATATCGCAAGGTGCTGACAGGAGGACACCTGTTCTGTCGCTCGCTTCGAAGCACAGACAAAAAGCAGGCAGGGAATCATCTGAACAGGTCACCTGGCAAAAATGACTGCAATTTTTGTCCAGCTAGCCTATACCTTCAGTCCAGCTGCAATAATCTGCATTTTTCCCCAGGACATAATGACTGCTCTATTGCAGTTGTAAATGTCAGGAAATGTTGACAATGAAGAAATTAAGGATGACAGCGCATATGTACAATATATTCACAAAACAGCATGTACCATGACCTGATGACATCGCCAAAGGGCCTTAAGGCAATCTACAATCCCAACAACTTGACGTCATTGTACCTTACTCCCCAATAAAACCGGTTCAGGGAGGAATCATGTAAATTGACAGGTTAAACGAGAGGAAACACAAAGCAATCACCACTCAATTTTAAGACTATGAGACTAACCCTGAGGCATACAAAAAAGCAATTTTCACTTCCTGATTTAAGTGGCTGTTTGAGTCTACCAGAAGAGTAATTACCACTGGATGACACTTCTAACTGGGTTATTTAGGTTGTCAAAAGTTGCGAATGCTGGAGCAAGGTAAACATACAAAGTAGCAGCATCGGAAGCTATCGAGTACTGAAGAAATAATCTGAAACAAAAATACCTCTGGTAATATGACTGGCTCGACAGCACAAGCCCACTGTCAAAATTATTTAACAGCAGCTAGCAGGTGGTCTACTGAAGAGCCAACCAAATGTGGCCATGAGGTCTAGCTTTCCTACAAACCTGAAGCCATTGATCCAGAAGTTCATCGCCTTTAAGGAACTGAAACAGTGTGATGATATGCAAAATCCATACGTGTAAATCAAAACACAGTTTCTGGGAAAGTGCTGAAATAAAAACCAGCGCAAACCATGATGACATTTAAGAGCACATGAAAGTCAATGGCCTGTCATGCACACAGTTTCATGTCCACTGTTGTGGACAGAGGTGTGGATCACTTCCGCCCATCAAGGGAAGGCTTGGATTCTGTAAACATGATGACTACAGCAAACTGAAGCAATGGGTGCCGACACAGTGACATCAAAAGAGGGAGCAGATTACCACGTGGGGCACTCAGTGACATGCCCCATTACACCTTGGGGACCAAAGCCCAATGACTCGAAAAAGCACCTTCTAGTTAAAAGTACATTGTGCAATGATATTCTATCTGCAATCTGTGTAACAATTTTCAGTAGCTACTAGTATCTTTTTCTACCAGCTGCCAATTCTGTTTCTACTTTATAAATTATAAGTAGATGCACATAGAGAGTTTGTGGTCACAGATCTTCTCCCTATTACACTTTCTCTGAAAGCGTTCTTGTTTGTGAGACAAACTGTTGCGTCAGTGTGAACTGATCAGGGCACCTGATATCCGTGCTGCTGAGGATGTTTGTTCAAAATCTATCTCCCTGACTTTATGAATGCCGTAGCTAGTGCCTCTTGTACACTGAACCAGAGTAAAACCTGTCCATTTAAATGGGAAGGTATCAACTAAGGCTAACACTGCATGTAACTCTCTAATTACAATGTGCATCCAGGTCTGTTTTCTTTTGAGAACACACAGATTGACCCATGTCAGTACAGTAATGGTCAAATTCAATTTTTTCAGAAACTCATACCTAGACTGGCTTATTTGCTTAGATAATGTAGGCTACATAGTAGGCCTATGACAAAATGTCAAAAATAATCAGTCAGCGCAAACAAAGCAGTAGTTTTGATGTTCTCTTTCAGAACAGATGAAGTAGTAAACATCTCTTAGGCCTACAGCTTGAAGTACAAATCACTGTACTCAAGAATGTTGGTGATTCTAATCCTGCTGAACTGCAGAAGACTCCCCATACACTGCTCTTGCCTCTATTTCCAGCGGGTTCAGTGGAGTCATCCATGTTATGTCACAAGCTCAAAGGCTCTTGTTTTAAGACACAATGAATCTATTACGAAAACTGCTAATCGCAATCAAAGAAGAAACAAGAATAGGGGTATCCCCCAAATTTGTTTAAAATCTGCTCAGCATTAAAATAGTACACATTTCAAAACTCTACTGCAAATCATTTTTAATAAATATAACCTGCACAAATGTGTCAGATTTCATGGTAAATGTTTACAACGATGTCATTCTCTTTTAAGGACTCAAAGAAACTGCGGGTAAAAGAAGGAGGAAAAAAAAAAAACGACTACGTGCCTTGATTACCGCTATGGAAAAATGTGGTCCCGTGTATTTTTAATTAAAAAAGAAAGAAAAAAGTGAGTCAATTTAAGACTGCATGGTGTTTTTGTTTGAGTAGATGTTGCGTCACCGAATCAGATCTCCATGCACAATGACAGGTCAACATTTATCACAATTACAACTAGGCCTAAACCATGGTGATAACCACCGACAACGACTGTTGGCTATTTGTTTTGTCCCTGCAATGACACAGTCACAGGTGCTTCCGTCATACTTTCTTACCTGATACGAAACTAGGGCGTACACCATCCATGTGTACTCTTTGAAGTTAATTGCTTATTTCGATAGATGGTCCACCGTAGCTACTTTAAGTGGACGATTACTGTTAACTAGATAGCGGGGTAGTTAGCTAAGATAGGCGTCATCAAAAGTATACGACTAACTGCCCAAGCGCTGTGCGGTCACGGCTGTCTTACGAGCACCATTTCAGAAAGCATAGATGACCAGCTTGGTCACCAAGCCGGGTCGCAAAAATGAAGGCCCTAGAAGGTGTTCTGCAAGAGTTGACAACGTTGATTCCATAACGTTAGTTTAAAGCTACGAGAGTTAGCTATACTGTTGTCATTTAAATGTCGCGTTTCAATTCTTCAGCACAACGGCAAACAACATCCGTCAGGTTTCCACCAGAATACACAGGATACCACATTGTAGTTCTGTTGATAACATTCCTTAACAATGACTCGATTCAACACTACCAAGATAATGAACTTGTTTGTATTTTAATAAGATGGATTAAAATGGCTCTCTCAATGTTTAGCTAGCGTTTGCTAGCTGTAACCTATCTATCTAGCAAACCAGCTACATGCTAGCTAACTGGCTAACATACTATAGGTAGTGCGAAACTAACAATTAAAAGTTAACATCGGTACAGTTTGACCCCCATGACTCTCGCCTCCGCTGAATAACTTGGTGTATTCAACTTATATCTCAATCGACAGAAGACCACAGAGAAACAATTATCTAGCGAGACAGTTTATCAACGTTAGATATTACTCTTTGCTCGAGCTGGTTTACTAGCTTGCTATTAGCCGTCCTGCAACTAGCTAGTTTATTTGCCTCTAGTTTGTGCGATTTCCTTGTGATAAGATCGATGTAAACTTCTCCTTAACATGGCCCCGTTTATTATTGTCCGTGTTGCTGAATTGCTAATGTTCTCACACGTACATTCAGAGGGCCCGCTGCTGACAAAACCCGGTCACTGTGTGTATGTGATAATCTCACCTCTTTGGGTACGAGCTGGTTTTCTTCGCTGGGCACCATTTCCATTTGGGCGACAGTTTATACGGACATCTACCCCAAATCGGATGTCAACAGGAAATGTGAAGAGCAGTAACGTTGTACACAAACATAATTTCTGTTTGGTTCAATCCAGTTGGATATCAAAGTCAAACTGAACAGATAAAAACTTGCAATCAAACTAATCGCAGATACTTTCTTTTCAGTTACACCACCTATGCACAAACAGCTATCAATGGGGGTAAAAATGGCCGTTCGTCAGTTTCGCGAGAGTTCAGTTAACAGAGGCTTGCGTCACTTCCTAAACATCTTGCGTCCTGACATTACCTGCCAATCCATTTGCACAATAGCAGCAATGGAATAATAATAATAATAATAATAATAATAATGCCGTGACTATCCTTGATAGCTTACTGACATAAGAGGCTGACATCTTCAAGGAATGTGAATTTTGTTTAGCATGAAAATCAGACAACCTGGATGTGAAGGTAAAACAAGTCAGTATATTTGCTTCTTCAGACAAATTTGGGTGTATTAACTGCATTCTGTATTGACACCACATTAAGGAATTAGGTATTCACAAATGTACTTCTTCTGACTGCGACAGACTTCATCATGCCACCTGCCCTGTGCAGCCAGGGAGAGAGTGACACAGCTCTCTCTCTTGCCACCTGTGGGTTGTTTTTTGGACTTGTCCCAGTTAAAGAAAGTGACTGGCATGCTGTTAACATCCACATACTGGCCCTCCTTAACGATGTCTGTCACACCAATCCAGAAATCCTTGGCACCCATAGAGCTCCGTTTGGCATATTCTCTCAGTTCATTGTTCTCTTGCATGTCACGTGGGGTAGCTAGTGTACCACCTTGAGCAATGCAGTCTTCATTGGCGTCATGGTAGTGTTTGGGCTCTTCAATGGCCAGGTAGCATTTCCTGTGCACTTTGATTCCACGCAGACAAACTAGAAAAGGGCATAACAACAATGTATAGAACGGAAAGAAAGGTTGGCAAGTTGACAAATAAGAAATAGACATGAAGGATAGGCTACTAATTATTTAAGTAAGAATATGTATAGTACTTCTCCTTGAAACTCATTCATGAATTCAATTTAGTCACTTTAGTAAATGACTCTATATGTATGTAAATTAGCCCAGTCTTTGTAGTTTATCACACCAGTGAGTATCTGTTCAGTATCCTCCAGAACTAGCAATCCTTGTTCAAATAAATACTTTTCTTGCCAGTTTCCTTGTTTGAAGCACACAACAAGCTCAAATTCAAATTTGCTTATATTTTAAGCATCTCTAAACATTCAATTTATCTTGGAAAAAGTAAGTCTTCCCAGAGTAACAAACAAACCCTTTCAAAGAAGTAAGTTCAGACAGATGCCAATTTTTTTTGACCTGTATAAAGCCTGATGCAGAAGACCGTTCTGTGAGGAAATAAACTGTCATCTATAATGCACTGCATGTAATCTGCAACTGAAAAATGTAAACTTAGTATCAAATGCAGTAATCTAAAGGTCTAAAGCCTCACATGGCCAGATCACAAGGAAGAGTGCATTGTCAACCGCTCTAAATGTAATATGGTCTTTAAGTTTGCTGGCGCCCTCTGTTGGAGATATTGTTCTCATAATTCAACCCGCGAAGCCCTCTTTAGTGTTCAATATTTACATGTACATTTAAGTTTACATTCACATTAATGCAGTTAGCATGCACTTAATCCACAACAATTTACAGCATAGTGAAGGGATATATGTTTCTATCCGTAATTGTGCTCCCTGGGTGTACAACCCATGACAGTGCTGTTCACACCTGGCACTAGTTGAGCCGTAGGAACACTATGCTGTTCCTATGCACTGATTAGTGACTGGGGATCTGTAAGAAAGTTATGGAGAAATTCTAAACACAGAATGCGGGTTTCCCTGTGGAGGTGATACAGCTCATAAGACAAGATCCATGTCAGTTTACCAAAAGTAAGTTTGCCTTGTCCTGTCACAAGGCGAGTGTCTTTCAATCGAGTATAACTTGAGCAAAGTTATATACAAAATGTAAAGCCAATTATCAGGGCAGAACTATAGACGGCAAGCTTAAGTATTCACCCAAATACATTTGAAGGGGTTTTTCTTACATCACAAAGACCCTACAAGGACACTCACCTGTTTGTAGAGCTTGCATCTCCTTCAGAGAGTTTACTTCTTGCCACAGCTTGTCTATCTGTGTCTTCATATCCTCCTCATCTGCTGTATTTCAGGTGAAAGAAAAAGAGGTAAAAACAGGACTATAACAAAATGAGCTAAATTCATGCTGCAATTGTACTTGACTCTCAGGCAATGTGTGAGTGGGATACCTCCTAACTGTTCCGTTAGTCTTAAAACATGTTCTCAGCACCCACCTATCCTTGAAAGTGTGGCTGTCCTACCTCTACTGTGTGATGTGTGTTACCTCTCTGCCGACCTGGGGCTGCTTTCCTGGAGCGGGAGGGCATGCTGTCCCCATGTTGAAGCAGGGCCATGCAGAGTACCAGGAGGATCAGGAGCTTTGGGCACGCCATCGCTGCAGCCATTAGAGTCTGGCACACACTGGAGCTCAGTTTATACCACTGAAAGAAGCTCCCTGACACTCTGGACAGCTCTCCAAATATGGGGGCTGTAGACAGCTCTCCAAATAGGGGGCTGCAGGTTTGCACAGTAAGGGTCTGGCATCTCATTGGCTTACAGTGTAGAGCCTGTGTATGCCCCCTTGAGACATCAAGGGGGATTAGAATACCTGGGACGAAGTGAGAACAATCGCTGCCCTGTTTCTGCCCATTCATAAATATTTACCTGTGCTAGGGTGCCGCTCATTTAGTAGTTTTCCCCCATTCATTGCTCAAACAAGCTGTAAATTCATTGACTGCCACACTGTTACATGATGTGCAAGTACAGTAAACAGACCCAATGGGCAGCTCTCTCCAGTTATGAACCCTGTTTTGTAACACCATGAAATGTATATATGGCAACTTTGTGCAATCAAAGGAACCCCCCTTCACCGTGGCTCCAAAACATACCAGAGCCACTATAACTGCCATGTGATGCCATGCAAACTTGCTGTTTGAAAGAAGGTACAATCTTTACCAATAGACTAGTCATTAGTTTAATGGTCATTTATAGCAGTTATGATTATTTGCAGTTTCCCCTCCCAATGTGTTATTTGCATCAATAATTGAGATGTTCTATAATAAAAAAGCATCATTAGTGCAGATATTTCAAGAAAGAGGTTCTTATAGTACTTATAGTATGGTTTCTGTTTCAGGTACTTTATAAGAAACATATTTGCTGAGGAGGTTCACCTCTGTGTTCCTGTGGAGGAGGCTATTTTTAGGATGTGATGTTATGAGATGGAAGGAGGGAGGTGTATAGAAAAACTGTCGATTAAAACAAGGAGACTCAAGGAACTTTTTAGTGCCTTGGTGCTATGACTAAATGAATATACGGAGGAATATATGGAAAGCTGTATAATTTATAAAGACCCTCAGTCTTTTCACATATTTAATATGTGAAAAGAGAGGTATGTTTCAAGGGACAACATAGGTCTTTGCCAACAGTGTTAGATACTTAGTCATACTGACTAGGACAGAACAGTTTACAACATAATATTCATGGCACCCAAACCACAGAAGCCTTTCATACAACACACGTCACTGGCTGAGGCGACTCATACAGCATTATTTATTGAACCCCTGCCACAGTGCAGACGACCAATGAGATTCAAATATAATCGACCGGATTCTTCTACAGCATTGAATGGTTGAATTCAGCATGATGGAAGATAACACAAAGAATAATGATTTACGTGTCTAATCCGATAACACAAACGACATTTTATGAGGGAGAAAGGTCATTGGTTACATTTCTGCTGTGTGAAGGAAGAGAAATAAATGGACATCGTGCCAAGATTTTTTTTTTTTTACCATTCCTGCTTTTGCAATTATTGCTACCACAGCTTTACCAGAGTGCATGGTGTTTGTGAATCCAACAGATGAAAGACACTAGCGACAAGTATATACAATGTCTCGTCAGGCACACTACAGTTTTATTAAACACCACAATGTGCAATGTTTGCTATGCAGATCCATTTATTAAGGTGAAAAGAACAGGATGCCTACAAACAACATAAGTAAAGCAGAACACAAGAAAAGACTAACACACACATTTGTTGATATTTTCTCATCTATATGCACCTGGACACATCCTATGAAATAGCCATATATGACTACTATTTTTTTAATGTTTATTTTTTAAGGCAAATGGATTACCCATTCTGACAAAACATTACTCTCACACTTTCACTCTGTCACTCACAAACAGAATATTTGTCCACAGTACTACACAAAGGCAAACAGAGAGGGGACACAGTCAGATTCTTGTGCGCTATAGATCCTTCATCTGCACCTTTGTACATCAAGCATATTTTGATATCTAATGATCTGCTCTGAGTTCATCTGTAACTGACTGAAGACAAATGTAGTTCTTCTGAAGGGTGATTTGAAAGTCATTAAAATTGTTCCTGATTTGATATTCCAATGGATCATTCAGAAGTAGAACCTTCTCAACAAAATTAATAACCATAATCGCCTCTAGTGATTCTGCTCACCTGAGGTAATTCTAGAACTTATTGATTAAATCTAAACCACATTAGGTGAACTAGAAACACTTAGGTTAAAACTACGAGTTTGTTGTAAAAAGGTTTGTGTGTACCGGTAATAAAGTTTACAATATGAACCTTACTGAGTAATACTTAAACACAGTCAGTCTGAATTGTCTGTGCATTCTGCACAATGCACGATGAAGCATTTCTGGCACAAATAGAATAACAGACTTGGACCATAAAAATATTTTGCTTCATGTGAGTGGAATGTTCTAGCAGGGTTAGCTTTTCATGATGTGAAAATGGCCTATGTCATTTCTGTGTGGCACTACATGCAGAGGCACCAGAAGGTACAGTAAACATGACACAGCATGGCAACAATGCAAAGGAATAAATTAAAGACAATCACTCACTGCCACACTGATTTTTTTTGTCTCGAAATAGAATAAGGCTAGGAGGTTGCCCTTTAACAGAAGCTAATCAAAAATCTAATCACACAAATACCACATGAAATACAGTGTACAGGGTATGCTATGTAAATTAAGGCTCTACAGAATGACAAGGAATGAGGGGAAAGTAGTTCGAAATATTCAACTCCAAGACAACACAAAGGCACTAGCAGTTGTCCTTTTTACTACTGCAGGATGGATTAAGTCAAATGCTAAGTGGCACATAACAGAAGTTAATGTTTAATGCAAGAATGCATAAATGAACGGTGAGTTCCTATATCAGGTTGTGTTTTTAAGAAATAAGTTTCAGAAGTATCACATAAGAGTCAAACACAGTACTGTCATCCTTCCACTGAAATCTTTTAAAAGGTGTTTATTCTACTATTTTTTCTTTTTTCACTTGGCAACTCACTCACTCTCATATCAAAACAACAAGATCCAAACTCCTACTGGTGCAGACCCCCCCTCTCCCCCCCCCCCCCAACACCACGGAAACTGATAACCACCTAACAATATTTTGATTGGCAACTAAAATATATTTCAACACTGCATTGGAGAATGGCACTTTTGTTTGAATTTTTGTGTAGTCAAAACATATGTTTTGAAACATTTTTCATAAGTTTGCTTTCAAACATGTCACATGTTGATGAAACTAGTCGACAACGCAACTACAGTACAAACACACACACTCATACACTGTACAACAGCATGGATTCACGGGTGCGTAGTTCAGGTCCTGGAATAGTCTCTGGTTCCTCCGGCTCTCCTTAGGCCCCAGTGTAGTGCTCAGGGCTTACTGGATAAAGGGCATGCGCTCCTTGTTGTCATTGTCCCCCTCATGTTCTTCCTCCTCTTCGCCTGCCTCACTGGTCTCTGTGCTATCATTAGCCATCTACAGCATGAGAGAGGGGAGAACATAATGACCAAGCTGTCTTTAACAGCAGAGAGCACAGTCTGAGAAAGGATGATGTAAGACATTCCCATTTTAAAGTGTTAAACCAAACATGTCCCTGCCAGTCATTATAGTGACAACTTTCTTGCATCTCAGTTCTCCAAGCAATTGAGAGAGAGAAAGAGAGAGAGAGAGAGAGAGAGAGAGAGAGAGAAAGAGAGGGCATAGTACTACTTATACAGTGTACAATTGTATTAAAATATCAATATTTCCATTAGTCCTCCGTCACTCATAATTAGGATGCATGTCTGAACCTTGTTATTGAGTTATTGAGTACCGGCGACAGGCCAATGCTAATTCTCACTGGTCAAATTCATATGACAGATTATAAAACAATGATTGTGTTCGCAATTATCTCTGCATATGCTTCCCCTTAAGATGGGTTTCAGGCTGAGACGTTTCCATGGAAACATCTTATTTGCTCCAGCATAGGGATAGTGTTCACTGTCACCAGCCTCTCCCCTCTGTAGCCTCCTTCACACAATTGTCAAACTGCTATTCCCTTAAGGAGCAGTTCCACACACAGTTTCGCTGGCCTTAGACAGTGACAGCAGTAGTAACAGTGTAATTTACACTTCCTAATTTTCACATGGAAATCATGGAGAGCTAATCATGGCAAAGTTCATTAACTACTGAAAAGTGTTTGTGGTTTGAAAAGAATAAATAGACTAAGTCACCAAAGGGGTGGGGGACTTTTCCACATCCAGGATTAGTTTCCCTATGTTGCCTCTGTCATGGATTCTCTGCATAGCCTCTTTCACCTGCAAATCAAACACAAGAAATACCATTTGCCTTGAACACAAACATACTATACACCCCCACATACAGACAGACAGACAGACAGACAGACAGACAGACACACACACACACACACACACATACACACACACAGAGAGAGAGAGAGAGAGAGAGAGAGAGAGAGAGAGAGAGAGAGAGAGAGAGAGAGAGAGAGACAGACACACACATATCACAGGCAGTGTATTTTAATAGGCATGTCGTTTTAGAACTGCAGCAACTATTGCCCATTAAGGTATGCAATGCTTCAAAGTGCACAGTGGGTGGCAGTGGAGTTGTGTAGAACATGAGTTAAGAGCTGGACTACCTGGTGTTCTGACAGGCTAATGAGGGAGAACGCTCCTGTATCTGTTTTGAGCAGAACAAACTCCCACATAAGTGATTTAACAGCTAAAATAAACACAAGTTCAACCAGATTTTCAAGAACATCTGTGTGTTAAGCTGTAACTTGCTAGACACACAGCTGAACTGAAAAACTGAAGCCACAGAGATTCATAATGTTACTGTGCTCCTCAAGCACAATGATAAATATACAAAATGGGTTGACAAATCCATTTGTTAAATGCTGAATGGATCTCTTTCGCATAACTAAACTCAACTTTACACGAAAGTACCAGGTCAATGTTTAACTGACTTGATAGGATTACAGTACTGAAGCTACATTTAGAAATCCCACATTAATCTGCCTCATTAATATTTATATGTTGACTGGAACATAGCTAAAACGTTCAATTGTAAGGTACATATGCAAGTTCAAATATTCAAGTTGCAATACTAGAATGATCAGATATATTTTCAAATACCTTGGACTGGGATTATGTAAGCCTCTAGTCTTTTTGCAACATTTATTCATTAAAAGCCTGCGCAAATCAAGACAGGGTTGACAAACAAAACAGGTGGGTGAAGGCAGAAGGCAGTGCTTCTTTTACGCCCAGAGAGAAAGCTAATGGCTACACCAACACAAACACAGTCTGACTAGCTAAATATCATCAGACGTCCACAGACAAACGGCCACTAAGACCACTGTCTGGGTTGGGCCTGAGCTTGATGCCCGGCTTGTGTTGCAAAAGGCAGCTAACTTTTATCCCCCAAAATGCTCAAGGCACCATGCACTTGAGTATGCAGTGAGCAGCCATCAGACACATACTGATTTCCAAAACTGAGATTCTTACACCCACATGCCAACCTATTCATCAATTTTCATCTGACTTATTATGCTATGTCTGTTACATACTAGAAGCAGATGGCCATATCTCTGGAACTACTTTAACTTTAATGTTTCATTTTCATCTCGTAATGCATCTCCTTAGATCATTTATTTTCATCATTGTAATGGAATGACATGACAATCTGATAGCAATGAGAAGAGAGGGCCTCCTCTCCAACTGTGATGATATCAATTTACAAACTTCCAGCTGAGAAACAAGTCTCAATTGATTGTAGGAGTGAGTAGAATTTCTGACCATGTCTTCTTTTATTTGAGTTTTCTGTGGCCACGTTAAACAGGAGGTTGTACATATATTCTCAAGCCTTCCATAGAAAGGAGACCTCTACTTTCTGCTCCACACAACACACTGTATGCTGACTGCCAGCGGCCCTTATCTTGAGTTTTCAGCCGCAGCAGTCCCTGAGAAATGTGACAATTTCAACTTTATATTTAAGTTTCATAGACTTTGTCTAGCTCTGGGGGCCTATACCAGCGCCCACTGTTGTCTTGATCAATCTCCGGGACTCCCTGCCTCTAAGGTTACACTCATCATCAATCATCCAGCATCTATTGCATCTTGAACTGCTGCTGCTGGCAACACCAGGCAAACTCCCCTCAACTCTATTACAGAGGCCGCCCAGCTATCAGGGGGGTTTGATTGTTCAAGAATGGGCCCGCTGTGGCCATCACGCGTAAGCAGCAAGAGCAGTTCTGGGCGAACACAATCAAACGCATCATTGAGAAAGCGCTTCATAAACACTATCTACTTCATCTCAGCCGTCGGCGTGCAAATAGCTTCACGTGATTGCAATTTTTTTTTTCTTGTGTATAACATTTGACAGGCCAATCTAAAGCTTGATGTCTTCTGGGAAACATCTGGGAAATATATCTGTGAACATATGCACACAAATAAGTCATAACAATGATCGCACTATCTCTCTCAAACATACAGTGCTCTGCCTATATGATTCCTGATAACACCAAGGTAAAACAGAGAGGTTCAAAACAAGGTGGTCTCAGAAACATGACCTTCTTGGAATGTAACATAGATTAAAATCATCATTGATATAGTTTTTCAAAATAAATTCTAATGAACAATACAGAACTAATTCACTGAACTAATTCATGAACAATACAGAACCAATATTGGTAAACAATATTGTTCACTGTTCTTTCAATATTATGACAGTGACAACAGAGGTATATACTTGGCTTTTAAATACACTGGAAAGGGTACTTAAAGAGTACTTAAAGTACTTAAAGTACTAGGTGGATATGATGATTAGAGGTGGCAGCATGGCCTTAACATACTGTATCATAGTAACTTAGGGTAAAGGTGTGAAAACTCAGAAGTGACCCACAGGAATGTCCTACGAACGCAGTCCTTTGTCTGGAATTACACCGTTTCCTTGGTGCGTCTAAAAATGATACTTCACAATGTCACTGTGGAAAAGGTACCATGTTCACACAGAGGAGTTTCTCTTTGTGTGGGTGGAATCAAGCCACTGAGCCACAGACATGCCCCTTCAGTCAATACCAGGAGAGCTTCTTTTAGGTGCTAAGAATGCAGATCAGTCAGACTGGACCAAGTGTTGCTTTATTGTCGGGGGTCTGTCACAGAGAACCTGACACAGAGAACACCATACAGGGACGGTTTCCTGATCAAGCTTGCTGGTGGAGTCTGATTGCAGTACATGGTCACTTAGTTAGTAGGGAGACAAGAGTTCTTTTGCTGACATATCCAGTTCTAATCAATCTAATCACTAGAAGACGCGAGAGGCAAATGTGATGTTAGCAACAGTCAATATCCCACTGCCCATGTTGCATAGTCAAGGGGGATGTTATATGTCTTTCTTGATGGAACAAGTGAAAGGTATGCTCCAAACCAGGAAATGCCCTTGTGGAATGGAGAATAAAGTATTTTCAGGGACAACACTGCAATCACATTTCTCCGACAAACACATCAGGACAACGAAGAGCAAGATAGAGTTTCTGCATGATAGATCTGATTTTCCTCCGCAGCTTTTCAAAAGCAGTCATTTGTTTGTGCCCCTCAGCCATGGAGAAGTGGAATTAGATTTAATGCCTTTGTTATTTTACTGAAAGAAAGTCTATTGGGGATGGGGGAGGGGCAAAATCCTAAACATATCTGATGCTTGTCAGAGGAATAAAAAGGGCCCTTTTATTTGACCGTGATCCACTATAACTGAAAGCAGACAATGACAATGTCTGGCACTGGCTCATGTTACATAAAAGAGTCTGGGGCTGTTGAAGTGGATTCTCAAAAGCTAGATGGGTTTCCTACAATATGCAGGCAGGCAGCATTGTGACAGTCAAGGACAACTTTTCACAGCGAACACACACTGCCTCAAAATGGCAGATTCACACCATAATATACAGATAACCATGTCCACGCACTCAGTGCAGAGGTGTGAATCCAAAAATCTAAAGTGTAGCACAATAATGTGAGAGCCCTGCTCCAAAAATCTCTTCTCATTTCACCACGGCTCCCTTCACTTCCTAATCACTTGTTAAAGCAGATTTAGGAGCTGAACCTTTTCAAATGCTGTGGAGGGAACTGAGGGGGAACTCATGCATAAAACCAGAGAATGATCCAGACTGAGACTCTGGGAAGGCACGGCCATCAGTGGACACTCAGGATAGCGGGGCAACGTGGACTCACTGTTTTTCCCTCTATACAAACGCTTAACAGCCTAAAAAAAAAAAAAAAAAAAAGGTGGTTTAACTGATGATCACAATTACCAGAGTAGTGGAATTACAGAAAGAATGACGCAGAGAGAAATCCAGGCCGGATTTACGGAATCGCCCCTCCCCATTTTACAGTTACCCCTCCATTTCTCCACGCACGATTACTGAGGGGCTAGTCACCAGTGATGCGAGGCGTTATCTAATTTACTGTGAACCCAGAATGAATGTGCCCCTTTGTGTCAAGTTCTTCATTCACGTATTTAATAAACATTACACAATCCAGGCACACAGGGAACACAATGCAACACAAAAAAATAGGACAGTGGTTGAGCGCCAGTCAGCCGTTCAGCCGTTGGTAGACGGACTCAAGCTGGCATGAAAATGATGTATGGGAGGAAATAATGTGTCAAGGGCATCAGCAATTTGACTGAGTTGTGCTTTTGTGACTGTGGATGCTTTTCTCAAGATTATAATTAAATAATGTCTGTATTGTAAGGCCTTTGCTACATTGGTATGTATCTGCTTGCACATGAATCAGTGGTATCGAGGCAGGCAAGCCCACCATATGTGTGTATGGAGCAGATTGTGAGGCTGGTGATGGCTAAAGTCTCCCTGCTGGTTCTCATCCCACGCACTGGGCTCCGGGCATTCAACCCATTGCTCTTTGATTATGGTTTCAGGGAATATCCCACCCCCCCTTACAAAGCTTGTTCAAAAAGAGCAAAAGTAATTTAATTCCATAAATTCCAAAGATATACACAGAGACACGTCTTGTTAGCATACCAGTTTGTGCCAAGCATTCAGTTCACCAGGATGTGAAGTTTGATAAATCTCCTGACATTCCTTACCAAAAGCACACCCTGTCTATTCAGTCAAAGACCACACAATTTCACATTACCATCCCTACTGATACTATGAGCCAATGGGAAATCTCACAGATCTCTGGTAACTTTGTAAGGGCAGACCTTAACGAAGCCATGAGTGATGGGTACTGAGTTGAAATCGATTCCAGCAGAAGTCACCACCTTCATCCAACTAAGACACACTTGTAATATCCCTCGCAATAAGGAACAAAATGGAGACAAAAAGTCTGACTGAAAATATTCCCTCAGACTGAAAATATTCCCTCAGTCAAGATATCAAACATGAACATGACAACAGCCTGTAAATAAAATAAGAAAGTTGCTTTTGTTGAGTAACATTTATAGTTTCTAAAGACACGTAGACATGTACTTAATTCCGTTTTCCGAGTCATTTGTCCCACTCAAACAAATGGGGTTTTCAGTAAACTTGGAAACACTTTTGGATTTTGGAATGGATGGACAAACCCCACAATTCTATAGTGGATTTAGACCCCAAGGGAGTTGTCTAGTAACATATAATTTTAGAACTTAAGGTCACAATTCACACATTCATGTAAAAAATAATATACAGAATATGTATTACTAATAACATTAAAATAGATTCATGTTAATTGGCCATAGCAGATAAAGCTTCCTAACATGATGTTCACACAAGGCAAATAACCAATTAAGCCTGAAATAAGTTTGTACGTTGGAACATCATACCTCTCTTCACATACATCACCCCACCCATGTTCATCCAATTTTGCCTTTTAACATCAAATGAAAGAAAAACACTATGATTCACTATTTTGCGTACATGTTTTGCTTAAACCACACTTGAGATAAATATGAAATATGGAATGAACAAAAACACACAACATGGAGTGCTCTGTGCTGTAAACAATACATGTCACAGCATATGAGATATAAAAACTGATATGAAACCCAATCTCCACCGACAACTGTGCCCTTTTGTTATTACGATTTGCAACACTATTCATTTTCCGTTGAATTGTTTTGTTTTTGTTTGAGAGAAGCAGTGGTAGGTAGGAGAATTACATTATCTGATGCAATTTGGTGTAACAGCCCTGTGTTGGCTTGAAGACAACACTACAAACGGAAATGAGATATTGGTGGCACTGGTCACAAAGACAACTGGGTAACACAAACAGAATTAATCTCAGTTGCTGTCGTACAAATAGCACTATAAACTCTTGACAGCAGTTTTATATTTATATATTATATATTAAATATTTTACTCTTGAGCGCAAAATAATATGAACCAACTGAACAAATAATACGAAGGTAACATCACGCCTAATCTGTGCAATCCACATCCAATCATAAAATAATATCTGTGCATCACGTAGATCCTTCACAGACTAGGAAAAAGACAAATGACTCATGCCAGATTGCTTTGTTAATAAGATCCTTGACATCTCCTGGTCTCACCAGGTGTGGCACAATTAAATTAGTAAGCTGGCCATGACCAATGCAACAGCTCCTGACATTAATTCAGCATGTAATGCTCATTTAAAAAAAAGTGCTGAGGCAAGACCCCATGAGTTCAAAACACCACTAAACGAATCAGAATCCTGAAAGAGTGGTGTGAACGAGCTACACTACAGGTGTTTCATTGAGCACCATTCTGAGCAATTTAAACAGCGATATTTGGTGCCGTCAAGGCAATTTGCCATCTCCCCACGAGGGCCTTCACTGATACACTCAAATGAACCCACGGTTGACATCATGCGAGCTGTCTGAGGCTCATCTGGGAGATGGGAGTGTTAAAGCAGCTCTTCAGCCACTCCGGTCAGTGGCCATTTAAATGCCTCCAGGCCTTCTCTCTCTCTCTCTCTCTCTGAGCCTGGTCACTATCTCACCGCACAATTGTGCAGAGAGGTCAACAAACACTGGCATATTTATTAGCGAAGGACCCTAGTTCCCATGGCAACTGTGCAAAGCGTGGCATCACCAAGGAGGAAATGTCAGCAGCGGTGGCAACTGAACAACGGTGATGTACAGTCACCGATCTCTAATTCTGCACCGCAGTTTAATGACGTGAAACTGCACGGCAGGAGTCTGCCTGGCAGGAAAAAAAGAAAAGAAAAAAAAGAAGGCTGTAAAGATGCAAAAAAACAAAACATATTGCTAGAGGCTTGAGGCATACAGATAATCACTTTCTCCTTGTGCACGATTACTATTTACTATATGCGATATATTTAGCTTTTCATGGTTATATATAAGGGCACTAGATATAGTAAGAATGGTACCTCATTGCACAGAACCACAGATTATGTTTGTGATGGACCTGAGCGAAGGGTTACCATCTGTAGGTGGGTCAGAATCAGAGTGAGGAGGCAATGAAATAGGGTTTTAGTCCATCACAAAATTCAAATGATGAAAAAGCAAGAGAAATCCCAATGCAAAAAAGTAAATATAAAATAACCAAACAAAAACTGTCCAATATATCAAAGAAATGGCACTTTCGGGCGGCACTGTCTTTGCCTGACAAGACAAGGAGAACATGACAACAAACGTCAGAGAAGTCGGTTTAGATACCTACAAATATTCTGCAAGACTAAGCTTGTGCACCACCTGAGTCCAATAAAATAACTGTTTGCGAGCATAATTAAACTGGTGTAGTATCCTTTGTCCTGCCGTCATTACATAATGTGCATGTTTGCATGTGCCCATGTGCACCAGTCCATGTGTGTGTGCGTGAGTTTGTCTACCCAGCCATATGTGTATGAGTGTGCAAGAGTTTGTAAATTACAGGGCTGAGTTGTGCATGCAAAGCTTTGTTTATATTTGATGAGACCCTGTCCTGCATTAAAGGCTCCCTCAGCATGAGTATGAACGTAGAATCCAGCCCGGCTTCTTCTTACCTTGGGCCTGAGGTGTGAGGGAGTAAAGAGTTAACATCTATGCATGCAGGAGCAGGGTTTAATGAGGTTAGGTCAGACACTCTAAATCAGGCCTGGCTTGACAAGTCCATCCCCAGCTTGACACTATCGGCGAGGCTGAGATGTGTGTCTGTGCAGGAGTGGGGGAAGATGCTGCACTGGGCTCTGCAAGCAGCCCACATGCTGACAACACCTGTCTCAACAGAAGCCCTCCATCTCTATCTCTCTGTGCCGACATGCCCCTTCCGCGCGGCGCAACAGCGTATAAATCAGGCGTTAAAAAAGTCCCCCTGTGAGTCAGCACAGCCAAAATTAGATCCCACTCTCTTGTCCGATTTTCCTTGAGTACCGCACCCAGGCACGTGACCGAGGGCGACTCGTGGCATTGTGGTGGGTGTCGATTTCATCATTGAGAAGATTCCACTCCTCTCCTTTCAGATGAAATTGCCAGCATTACACAGGACCCTAGAAGATGCCTAGCAGAGTAACAGAACATCATGTATTTATGTGTTGGGTGTGCATTGGTTTGCATAATTGAATCCTGTGCCTTCAAAGCCAATCATCAAAGGAGAAGCTAAGAGAACCTCTTACCACAAAGACCCCTTTTCTGCAGAGTGCATCATGTCTAAAATATAGTGGGAAATAGCTATTACTCTTTCATAAGGCAGCTTGAAAGGTCCACTCTGTGAAATGCATCTGTAAACAAGGAGACATTTTATGCTGCCAGGTCAGTACCATTACTAATACTCACTACATCACTGTCATACAGAGATTAAACTACATTTCCCAACCTGCCCAGAAGGGACTCAGGCCATAAGGGCCATACAGGTAAACAGCCAGATAGCCATCTCTACCTGGGGTAATAGGGGGAAGAGGGATCAGCTTAAACCACTCTTGAGTAATGACATTCTATTGTCTCCCAAGGCAAGAGGTAGCCATAGGCATGGCTAAATCTGATTCACCTCAGGTTGCTTTATCTCACTCAGAGAAAGACAGAGGGTAGACAAAGGATCCAACACCTTTCTTCATTTCCCCACTGAGATTAATTTGTAATATGTTCCTCTGATCCTCTCCATTAGTTCATTCATTCTCAGTATGTCTGAACTATTTGCAACAGCAAAAGAATACGCGTACTCCCTCTTCTTTATCTTGTCACTTCGATGAGTGGAGACAGAGGTTGCCTCAAACAAAATGAAACACAGCAGCTACTGTTGGTTTTTCACAGTGGCAGTCAGAGATTATTTACATACAGGCTTCTGCCAACAGTCTGAAAGCCTTTAAGTGAAAAATCCATGGCAACATGATTGCACTGCTGGATGGCTTTTGGAGCCCATTGGGATAAGCAGACCTGTAAGAACATTTACTTGACATGGCACTGCTAGTAAATTATTCTGTGGATATCCTTTGTATATCCAAATCACTGACATTAAAACGTAATTTGTTAAAGACTTATGACATCCTGAAAAATTGCAGTAGTCCTCCCAAACTCTTTAAATCAAATCAACATAAAAGATATATCTAAATATCTAGATAATGATTTTTAAGCCAAGAATAGCTGCAAAGATGTTTAGCATCAGCTGTATCCCTATTCACTCTTCTCTTTTCTATCAGTCCCTGAAATCCTCCACTGAGGATTGTGAGACGGTCTAATTCTTTCCAGGCAGTGCTCTCAAAGAGTGATGTTCATGTCATTCCCCTGCTGCTTGCTAGTATATTGGTTCTGCCAGTCATCTCTCACCTGCCCGTACCTGATCCTGTGGTGCTTCAGCCTGTAGTTGTGAGTTCTGTCCCTGGCTTTCCCCATCGCTGATCCCAATAACAACAGCTATGTCCTGCGGCATTGAGCCTTCAGCCTATCTGAGAGAGCTGAGGCAGTGGTAATTGCCTGCTCTGAATTACATGGAGTGCTTCTGCTATGCACACTGCATCCTAGCGAGCTTCCACAGACGTTGTGGAGCTATTTGGGTTCAGGCCGGTGAGACCTATGTAGTGTTTGCCGCTGGAATTGAAATGCCATTTGTGGCAGCATTTACTACTGCCAGATGAGGCCCTACAATAAGTCATGGGGCATCTAAGATTGGCTTGATGGGCAGCATCCTATCTCTTGGTTTCATAGATAGTGTATATCAAAAATGTGGCATTATGTATGAGCTTCTGATGGCCCCGATATCCAGGGCTAGATATTGATAGTGATGGCCCAATGCAATTTTGTCCTGATTTAATTATTTCTGATCATTTGGATCATCTGGCATTCATACTCCACCCATATCATCCAGTCACATGGTGGAAACATTAGTATACAAGTTCTCTGGAGGAACTAAATCCACACAGCCTCCTGCAATGCTGTTTGCAAAAGTGGATCATTCACTTGCACAATTTCACTGCTAGATTCACCAACAAGAATACTTTCTGTATCAATTATTCCAACAACATATTACAATAAGGTGTACTCACCATCAGGGGGTTGTTATATTGTTTAACTGCACATCATTGCATTCTCTATATCTTGGAAATCACCCCAAAGTGAATCATTAGAGTAGCACAGCACCGTGGATTAGAGCAGTAAAAAGCACTAAACCAGAGGGCTTAATCATGGAGGACAGCAGCTCTAAAAAGATGCAGGGTCCCCTGTTGCCCTCAGAGGAAGCATGATTGCAAAACTGAACAGAAGAACACGCAAATTGTATTGAGACACTGAAATATGATGCTTGCAAACGCTGATGCCTACACACGCTTCAAGGCAGCAATTTTCCTCTCGAAAAGCATATGGCCACTGAATAATATTACTGGAAATGGAGGAGTGTTTTCACCGCAACGCAGCCAACACCACAACACTGACATCCGTGAGAGCATAATTCATATTTCACTGCTAATACGATGATGTGTGAGTCACAGAATGTCAAATGTCCCAGTATTTATGAGTCCAAACAATGGTGCAAAGAGGAGAGTAAACACAAGATAACTTATCAGACATGAGTCCCTACTGAAGTAAGGAAAGACAATGATGAAGCTCCACACTTCAACCCCCTAGAAACCAAACGGTGTCAAAAACTGAGATATTATAGTCCCCTTTCAACCATCATTATGCAGTGCTAAGAAATACCAGCCACAGTGCAGGATTCATATAATGTAATAGGCCATAATTCATGAAAACACTTGTTTCACATGGGAAACAAACAGTAGCTGTGTGCAACATTTTGAGCAATTCAGTCAACAACAAAGTCATTACTGTCTGGAACAGAAAGCCGCCCTCAGAGGCTTAGTTCATACCATTTGAGATTACCCATTACCATCAAAGTTTTGTGAGTCGGCAAATATGAAACATGGCTGTATAAGGACGCAGCCCATTTGAACAGCATCAGAATGCAGTTGAAGTATAAAATAATATAGATAGTTAGCATATCATTTAAATAAATTGCTTGATTGAAGGGTATTTATTGTGTTCATTAATGGCCCTATTGTTACAGTCACTATGACACTCATTCAGTGAAAACACACTACCATTCACAAAGAATCTGGGCATTACAAGCTACTTGTAGTCCTTGGTTACCAGATAAGATCTGATATTTTCATGCGTTTTAAAATTCACCACACAGCCAACAGTAGAGAAAATGAGGAAACCGGCCTCCAAACAATAACCTCCTTAGTTAAAGCAGCAATAAGGAGTTATGTTCCAAAACTAGCAAGCTAACTACCTAAAAGGAATGCAAAACCCTTGCGAACACCACCAACAGCCCAGCTGACACTCATAGAAGCTTGCCAACACACTAACTAGTGTCTTTTGGCAGTATAGCTGCCAATGTCATGTGTGTGAAAGCTTTTCTTCCATTTTTGCAGGGTGTTCCAGCCCGGTACACATAACTACATAGGGCATATCCTGGATGGCTAGTGGGGAAGACACAGGTGTTTATCTGTCCTTCACATGACCGTATGCTATCAAAATTAATTTGAGGATGGTACCAAAACTACTTGCCTATAAAACCATACCTCAAAAAGTATAAAATTGTTGCATAGTGTTACTTTAAGATCTGATTCGCCGGCACTGAACCTTAAATATCACATTTACATTTCAAACAGAAATATATATATATTTTTTTCACCTCCCAACAGTGAGCTATGGATAAACTGCCATGATGGAGGTGCAGGAGACATAACAGAGGGCTGGAAGGCTGACTGGAGTTAAGTGGGTGGGAGCAGCAATGGTAGATGGGACCAGGTTGGACAGCCCACCCACCATCTGATAGAGAATGCATCTACAGACAGCTGACAGTGATTCATGGCACAAACTCAACAGGACATAATCCAGATGGTCTGCAGATCATTTTCTTTTGATCAGGCTCCCTGTCTTCCTGTCACCTGTTATCACCATAGCGAAGGGTAAATGAACCAGAATGGAAATGTTCTGCTCTTAGCATCGTGTCGTCAGATTACACAAAGACCCCCTGAACCGAAAATGATGCAACACTGGACAAAATTTAGGCAAACTGAACTAAATTTGATTACTTACAGTAGAGTAGATCTTACCTCCTCCAGTGCCCACAGGGAGTCTACGAGAGGTTTTATCTTCTGCTGGTTGTAAAGGGAAAAGAGTTTGTGGACTGCGTTCTTCACCTGGCTGCATCCACCCTGCTTAAAGAGGAGATTTAGGAGCGAGAACCCGGCCATTACTTTGTTCTCCTCATAGAGCTTAATGGGGTTGACCTTCTCCACTTGCCACCACTAGAGAAAACAACACAGCCAACATTAGTCTTATTATACTTCTCACTGCCAAACTTGGTGAATGATTGAACTTTGTTTAATTGTTACATTATAGTCTTGCTGACACCTTGCTGTCAAAATCAGCGAATAAATCTATGTAATTAACTAAAAGTGTTTTCAAGACAGAAATGCTTTTCAAAGAATTAAAGAAACATTTTCATCCCTGTGGTTGGTTCATATAATGGGAGGATAATGTTGCTTAATGTTTTTTCTATTTCTGAAACATACCTTTTTGGCACAGAGAACTGTTAATAAGATTAAAAGTTACTCACAGATTTGGCAAAACTGAAGAAACTTTTTGTCTCTCCAGTTACCATGTTTGATGAGCCTGTGAAAATTATGACAGAATCAAATTAAAATGGAATTCATTATTCAGTACCATGCTACTATATCACAGAGAAATGATCACAAACAGTGTGAAACAAATTAATTCATTTAATTACATTAAACTTTCAAGACTTTGTCACTTGGTAACAAAAACAGACTCAGAGAAAATTAGTATTTTTCAAACAAGCAAACTTAACCAGGATAACAGTTAACAATACATATTATACATATTAATGGTGTTGGATGACTGTCTAAATGGCTTTATTTTGTTTGTTGTGGTTTTGACATCCTCCAACTGATTTCATCCGCACTGCAAAAGATTGTAATTACAAATGATATTGAATGGGATTGGATCGACTTCACTCTATTGCTTGATGATTGGCTGGGCAGGAATGTGGTGGACTGAGCTAGGGTTAGGGAGGGTTGGGAGTTTCCAGACTATGATTACAGTGAAAACTAACATTTATCATTTTACTGCACCAAAACAAAGTGACTGTCTGAAGACGTCTGAATAACTGCTAGAACTTAAATGTATGACCAGTTATGGGATAGAGCGGTCTACTAGATTCTATGTGGATGGAAAATTATTTTGAATCAGACTACGTGGTTTTCAAACAGTAGGACTGCAAGACAAGGACAGTCATCTTAACTCAGTAGAACTTTCTGAAAGTGCACCTTTGAGAGTTCAGTGATGACAGCTGAAACAACCATGAATCTCCCATGGCATAGACACCATACCTACCATAAAGGATATATGTGCCCAGGGGCTTTAGAAGGCCAAGGCCTTTCCCAGTGTTCTCTCCGCATAAGCAGTCCAGGACAATGTCTACCCCCTCTGGAGAGATCCTAGGAAATACATAAAATTCCATTTGCGTCTCCTCTTGTGAGCAGTCTATGCAGCACACAGCACCCAAGGCCAGAATATTTAATAAAAGCACAAGGAAACATCTCTTTTGAAATTGAAATTCAGCCTGCAAAGTGTATCTAACCACACGCTTCCCTCATACCACACATTTTTCCACTTTCGTCATAGCAATACTAATCCCAAAGTATGCACCAGAGTGAAACAATGTATCCACTTTAAAGAGTTACAATGAAATAAGAACTGTTACACAGTCTGTGGCACAATACAGTTACATCATCTTAAGAATCACATTGACCTTGCTGTTGATATACAACCAACAGCCGTAGTTTTATTTTCATAGAATGCCATAGAATTCCAATGAGAGCATTGGAAAAGCTGGACAGGAATGAGAACATGCTCTAATCAAGAGGTTCTAATGCCTTCCCATTGGCTGGGCAACTTGTGTGGCAGCCTGACTTAGTGGTCTTGTGATGCCCACTGCCTGTGTGGACTGAGTGACTTGAAACCAATTTAATTTTACTTTCCTGCTGATCCTGAGAAGAATGTGGGGTAGCAGAGATGAAAGGCTTATTAGTCTCTCCCTCACTCACACTCTCTCTCTTTTGATATTCCTTAACATATAGTACCACTCCAGTGTACAAGTACTGCGATGATGTTTCTCCCTGGTCACTAGACATACCAAAGCTTCAGATATTTTTCTGCAAGTAGCAGAGATCAATAACAGTGTTATGCACCTCCGGCTTGATCCCACACAAGAGGATTGGTCAGAAATGGCCACATCAGTCTCAGCCTTGTCAGAATGACTCTCAAATAGCATCTGTTACTGCTTGTCACATCAACTGTTGCTGGTTGCTACATTTACAGACTATGGGTACTCCTCCCTGAAGAAATGCCCTCCCTGCCTCTCTATGTGTTGCCATGGCGACCATGGTCATACAAACCCGCACTCGATTATGGGTAATGTCTCCATCCGCACAGTCCATACTGACGTGGCTCCTATAATCACATTATCATTACCAATTCAACTTGCATGTGCATGCATTTACCATACAACTCCACTCCCCTTCATCTAGGGAGCAATTCCCGTCTTATATTCTCCTATAGATATTTCCACAATCGGAATCTTATCACTGACTTAAAAGGAAGGATTAAGAATGGATTTTTTTTAGTAGCATGCCACGTGAGTGAGCCATTGGTACTGGCAAAAGAGCCCTTACTTTTTCACTTCTGGCACATAATCGATGTTTCTGTCGAACAGGTGAGTCACCGAGTCTTTGATGGCCTCGTGTTTAAAGGGTGAGGCGGTCCCAAACAGGGTGACGTTCGGAACGGTTGAGCAGAGCTGAGCAACAGCTTGACCCTGAAAAAGACAATCCATCCAGGAGAGATCATGTGACTAACATTTATGTAGATGCTTTTCAGTCTCTCGCTTATGTAGATTCAAAAACAGCAGTAGATATAAGTTTATACAAGTTAAAAGAAATACTTTGTATCTGTCCATTACAAAGTTACAGTTTACATTAAATGATCTCTTTCACAGTAGGCAAGCTGTCTCAAAGGGAACGCAAGTACACCAACAGTAAAATGATTTACAGAGAGAGGTGTAATTGCAAAGATTTTAGCTCCTGTGTCACTAGCATTTAAGATATTGGGCATAAATATGACGTTGATATTGATGTGCCTAAGTGCTGAACAACAGCAAAAAATATCATTAGTCACCATCTTGAGCAATTATACTTTAAACAGCTTATGAGAATGGCACACGTGTGAACATGGACGGGTAACTTACCACACCTCCTCCTGCTGAGTGAACCAAGACTGACATGCCCTCCCGGAGATTGGCAACTTCAAACAACATCATGTAGGCGGCCACAAAGTTCATGGAAAAGGCTGCAGCCTCAGTGAAAGTCATATCATCTGGGATTTTGTAGACAAAATCCAGTGGTGAACAGACCACCTCAGCCCAAGCATTGTAATTCACAAATGCCATGACCCGGTCACCAATCTGTGGAAAATAACAGCACCCATCTGATCAAGGTTAGAGGCTGACATGGCCTCTGAATTATGAACATTCCTCACACCATAACAGCACCTCACTCATTAATCATCATGTATAATCAAAAATAAAGGCAGGAGTGGTAGATATCAAATGTAGGCAATAGGCGAATTATCCAGCTGGGGTAGTTTAAGTTACACGTCTTTGTTAAAAAGAAGTTGCTTGAAAGATTAAAATAATGTGATTAATGTATTTCTATCCAATGCCAGCCAGGGTATTATATTAATCATGTATTTGTTGCCCATGATAAATTAATCAAACCATTTTACCACAAAATCCGAATTCTCAGAATATGCAAGCTCAAGGCACTGACTGACTTTTAAAACAGATTCCATTAATGCTTTTGTAAGAGGCCAAGCTACATTAGACACAGCCTTTAGCTCCTCTTTAAGTACAGTAAATGTGGTTTTTTTAACATCCATCACTGAAAAGACCTCTAAAATCTTTCATTTTGTCATAGATACTATTTGTTTTGGATTAAATATGCATTATAAAGAATTATGCCTCAAAAGAAAACAAAAGGAAACGAAAAGAAAAAAAACGGTAGAAAGTGATGACCTCTAAGTGTTTCTCCTCTAAAGCGTGCTTTTAAAACGGCAGTTCACAAAAAAGCCTGCTGTAATTTCCCACTGAGAGTCAGTGATAGCAGTGAGTCATCAGAGGCTGATTCACCTACCTCAAATCCTGTCGTGTTGTCTCCCATCGCTTCCACTATTCCTGAGCATTCAAAACCAGGTACAAGTGGAGTCTTTGGAGGGTTATCAATATTTCCTTGTCGAACCATGAGGTCCACAAAGTTCAAGCCACTGCGAAGAGAAATGATACCTCAAACTATCATTAACATGCAAACATTTAATGAGCATGCAAGTAGCCCATGTATTTGTCTTTACATTACTAATTGAAGAGGCACATTCATTTGAAAGTTCAACTGGCAACCTAAACAGATGGCTTTTAGGCCCACTTATTTATTTAATTAAATCAGTCTTAGTTGTCTCATTCAAACAGTCCCTTTTACTATGATGGTCACACGTTTGGGGGGAATTAAATATAGCCTATAAGTGTTTTATAAAGATTTTTATGACTGGCAATGAAAATGTATCTGAGAATATACAAATGAAACAGCTCAAATGAAAAGTCCACCAGTTTTTAAATAATTTTCACTGTGGTAGTCACACTTATGAGAAAACCTTTCCATACATTTGGCTATTAATACATGTAATACATTTTCCACCATTCTATCCCTGAAAGGGATAGCCTACTTACCAGCATAATCAACAAAACGTAAAAGGTTTCCGCACATGAAAATATACAGGGACAAAAGCCTTGTGAAATTTAGAATAAAAATGTTTTCAAGAGATTATCGTAAAATAGTGGATGGTGAGCGTGTACACAGTTGTTGGTACTTTGCTGATTTCATTCCACGTTGATGATTTCATATAGCCTATTTCGATTGATTCATTTTAAAGTCGTTTGCCCACGAGCTTATCAAATATTTTTCGTCAAGCAGCGGCCTACATACGAGAAATGATGAGCCATGATTCTCTTACTGACACATGACAAGTGGTATGTGGTGCTGTCAGAGACAACTCATTCAAATAAACTTGATATTAAATTAATTATTATGTGCACTTACGCTTCATGAGAAACGTGGATGTAATTCCAAATATACATAATTATTGATCCCATACTATCCTTGCACGTTTCCTTTCTACAACTGACATGCCAGAAATAAAAGCATTTGGTACTTAATCAATTAAATACATAATAAAATACTAGGTGCAGCTTTGACGCAAACCTAAACCATTTGGATGGCTGAGGTATTAGTGCAAAAGACAATAGCCTAAAAACAATGACTGAGTATAGAAAACCTGGTATGAGAATCAACACCCCACTTATGGACCCATGATCTTTGGTGATACCGAACGCAACATGTTGCTGGATTCCTGCCAGTTGCACAAAGTTCCAACTATTATTTTCCACTAACTCCATTTTTAAGTAAATATAACCTGTTCACTTAGCAGGGATTCAAATATATTTACCATGCTTTAACCCGAATTTTGACCTCTCCTTCCTGTGGGTCTGGCATCGGTTTCTTGGTTACCCGGAGTTTGTTCAGACCCCCAAAGCCAGTAAGCACTACGACGCGCATTTCTTTGGCATCCCCCGCAGACGCGACATTCTCTGATTCTTTAGCGCAATTTTTCTCTATCATATGATCAGTTTCTTCTGTCATCTCCGCTCCCTCCTTTGGCATATCCGTGGGTTTCATGAGCAGGCTGAGATAGCAAACTAACGGGTTCCGTCAACCCCTCCCAGCGATGTGGTTACCGCAGGTTGCGTATCCCTGTACACAGTGCAGCAAATGCTGCTAAATTGCTATGGCTGAACGGATTTGGCCGCTGTGAAAGGAGACTACCGTAAAACTGTGTGTACACGTGTAACTTAAAAATATAACGTTGATTTAAACTTTCGGTAACTTGCTATAATTTATCATTTTGATAATATCACAGCAATCGGATTCTTCAAGACTGATGTTTTGAGATGACACTCCATGGGCATATTTAAAATGTGTGAAACCAACTAAGAACACAGTAGCCTAGTAATTTCTGTCATGTCTTTTTTGTTTCCATTACAAACTGAAGGATAGGGAATTGCTTCCATCCATAGAGAGCTCATTTAAAATGTTTTAAAATCTCAGCTTGAACTTTGGAAAAAATAATAAGTTATAGGCTATATGACTTAAAGTGATCTAAGTTGTTGCTTGCTATAATACTGGTCATTAGCTCTCTCATTCAGTGTTAATAGTCCAAAGGCAGAATAACACCTTTCACTATCTATCCACGGCAAATGAAACATGCAACACCATTAAATGGCTTCTGACTGACCAATTTAGCAAGGGCTCTCAGTTCTAAAAAGGACACATTGCAACATAGGCCTGACAAGGGCCTTCATAGAAAAGAATTACCTTTGTCATTATCATGTCACAACATTTACAAATTTGTAGTTTGTTTCTCCATTTATTTTGGTAAAACCATCTAAGTAGCTTTTATATTTCACCCCTCACTCTATGAATTGAATGGTTCAGTCTTGTGTAGGTGCACTTTCCATTGTCAAGGCAAAGGTGCGCTCTGCTCACAAATGGATGGAAATAGAGTAAACTTTAAGTGGATGTGATACCTCGTCCACATTGAGTACGACAAAGTCAGATATTAAAATCAGTGGTGGCCCCTAGCGGAAGACAGGCATCCTCAGAATTCAATTACTTTTAATCAGCGGGAAGGGCTTATACTATGACATGAAACAGGCAGTAACAGAAGTGCGGCTAGACTGAAGTATCAAACATCAATGAAACACGGACAAAATAATAACAGTAACTCACTTTACACTTCTACATGAATTAAATGCAAGTGCACTCGCAAAGCATTATGGAGCGAACTATTACACACAGTTGACTCGGCAGGCCCTCTTAGATGCCGGAGCTTGACAAAAGCAGGCTAATGACACTGGCCGCAGGGGGGAGGACTTTGCCCCTGGTGCACAGGTATGGGTGTTTACCACTGAGCAGAAAAAGGGCCTATCTCCCAAGCGTTGGGTCTTGTACTGTGCTTGAAAAACGGTCTGACATTGTGTATATGGTGCAACTGGTTAAGCAGAATCGGGTGGTGGTGCTCCACCAAGACCGGCTTACTCATCACTTTGGAAGAACCTAAAGACTTTACAGTATAAAGCTACTATACACCCCCTATACTAACTACCCTTATGGAGTGTACACTTCTGCTGCCGATTTCCTTTACCTTAATTTACTTTAACAAGTTAATGAATGTTGAGTTTTATTTTACTGGATTTACATTTAAACTCCAAATGGCCTTCAGTGAATTTCTTATAGTGCATCAATCTTAAATCAATTCAATTATTCTTCATCAAACAGCTAAACTGCAGTGAATCATTAAATGAAGGACAGGTGGATAAACTATGATTCTGTTTACTGAAGAGGTTTGCAGCAGCAAGGCATACACTAATTTTCTTCAACTTACCTAAAGCAACAGTTGAGGTAGGGCTCTATGTAGGTAAATACTGACACCCAGTAGTGAAAAGTAATAGCAGGGTATATATTAGATCTGTTATCTGTGACAGAATTTTGCAGAGGTGTTCAGCAGAGTGCACCGGCATTTGACAAACTTTACAGGAGTAATGTTGACGAAACTTTCTATGGGATCTTAATAACTCTATCGGATTCTAAGCTATATCGTACTATTGGATTTTAATGAATTCCTCAAAATTGAGATAGAATTAATGTCCCCTTACTAGATACAACACTAGTGAGCGATGCCACTCATGTAACTCTGATCCACCATACACCATTGGTCAATGACGGTATTATCACAGTACATTTTTAAGCTTTTGGGTCATCAATTGTTTTGTCGGCGCTTTTACAGAAAACGCATCCTATGTGTGTTTTGGGGGGGGGGGGGGGCGTAATATTATCTTATATTGATGACAGGGTACAATCTTTGTAGCTGTTACTGTTTGAGTGAATGACTGTAACGGTTCATAGAGAGATCTGAACAAGTGCTGCAAAAGCACAACATTCTTTCATGGTTTAAGGGAAAGGCCAATATGGAAGGACTCGAAGAATGATGCTTATGGGCCAGTGGTGAGGAACATGTATTTGCTTTGCTTATTATTTGAGTGCTTTGGAAACTGACACTAAATGACAGCATACATTCTTGGCATAGACATTGTGCGTATAATAGCGTTATATGTCACTTTCATTTCCTAAATAGTTCACTGTATCGCATACAACAACAAAAAATTATTATGAAAAAAAAAAAGCCTGAGACACACGAATAAGACATGCAGAGTGAAATACTATTCCGTCCTTTTTCAAGCTATCAATACATTGTTTTGTTCTCTGGAGTTTTCTTCACATGGTATAACTGGTGTAATAATATCTGACTTACTTACATAAAATGAAATAAATTATATTTTTCAGGTATGCGTATTAACAGAAACCCTCTGCTGAGTCTTCAAGGAGAGAAGGACAGGAAACAACATTGTGGGTTGAATCATAAATATCTCCTTCTGGCGCTTTCTGTGAAATCTTCAATCAAAAACATGTTTTGGAGTTCAAAATAAAAAACTGGTTTCTACTTTCCCGGGATACCGGTGAATATTCGAAGACCATGCATGGCTTGGATCTCATCCTTTAGTGCCTAACAAAAAAAAAAAAAACTGATGAGTGTTTGAGACTGATACAAAACTCCCAAACACATACATCTCTTAAATACAAACGAGCTGATTAAATGATATTGGTTGGCTATAAAAGCTACTTAAAGCAGCAGTAAGGAGTTATTGTTCAAAACTAGCAACCCACCTATCAAAAAGGCATGCAAAATCCTTACAAACACCAACAACAGCACAGTTGACAATGATAAAAAGGCTTGCTAATATGTTAACTTTTGCTGTAATTTGCCACATTTGCGCAATAACCCTACCAACACATTTTTATATCACTGAAAGCTCCTTAATGTGGAGTTGATCAGCCAACCGAGTAAGTCTTGTGATAAAGTCAGTGCAAATTACATTAGTTAATTGTTAACTGTTAGGCTTATCATTCAACTAGTCAACCTCATAACCGAGGTATGTTTGAGGGTGCAACCACTGCATACTGCGTGACACCACTGTTACTTGAATGTGTTGTTATATTTTAGCAATCATACGTGTTAAGGAAGTAAGATACCCCAAATACAAATACATACTTCATGTTATGTGGGATAATACCCTACTCCTTACCCCCCTACCCCAGTGGTCACCTGAAGATAGTTACCTGATTCACAAGCTGGTGTTGCTGTACTGTTCTTTTACCTTTGAATTCATCAGATTCTATATGGACTTCATACATAGCTCCGCAGCCACCTACAAAAAAAGCATTTCAGCCATCACTAACGGTTACACAAGAGTTACGTCGCGCTACAAACAGGGTCACAACAGGTTACATACATGATGTAATTGATTAACTAAGCTTACCGGATATATCTACAACCCTCAGAGACGCAGCTTGAGGAAATTTCTCTTTTAATACACTTGCGATTCTTACTTCGCCGTCAGTCTGTGTGGTCAATGTCCTGGCCACTTGCCTACAGGCGTTGCTCTGCAAGATAATATCATTGTCAAATGAGCGACCAAGGTAACGTTCGTCGTGACTAGGGACCTAACGTGGAAAGTCGGCTATAATTTAAGCGATCACTTGAACATACATCATAAACTACAGTAAATGTGAATGTACACGTATAATAACATCTCGTTAACAACCGTTCAAGCTGTCGAGTGGGAAAAGCACAAGGTGACCATCACAAGTGTATCTATCGCAGTGGC
Source organism: Clupea harengus (assembly GCF_900700415.2). Classification (NCBI taxonomy): domain Eukaryota; kingdom Metazoa; phylum Chordata; class Actinopteri; order Clupeiformes; family Clupeidae; genus Clupea; species Clupea harengus. The sequence continues at coordinate 20,756,242 of NC_045157.1, forward strand.
TTATTTAGTTAGCTATGAAACTAATGTAGGCAAAGTACCGCAACAACTGCATTAACTTACATGGCACCTGAGAGCAAATCTTGAAATCGAAATCATAGTGACACTATAGAGTTTTGCGAACTAAACGGACAAACTAAATACTTAAAATCAACCTCTCTGAAAAGTCATGTCGCTACCACCAGTGCTGAAAGTTGTGTAAATGCGGTCGCGGGAAGATGATGTCACGTATCACGTTTCCCCCCCGTTGTAATCATAGGTTGTAATGGCAACATGGCAACACCTTCACACTTTTTCTCTAACAAAAAAACAAGGGCACAACTATCTTTACACCGTCTTTGTATTCCAAAGCTAATTTTCTGTTTTCTTGTCCACAAAGACTTTATTCATTTAGTTCCATTTCCTATTTTCATTGAGCCGTGAATATCACGCACGCCCTCTAGCGACTGTTTAAAGCATTGCAAGCAGATTTGAACCTTTTATATACAGTATGTCTTCCTTGCGCTCCTAGAGTGTGCACCCGTTTTCATAAAATAGAAAATTACAGAAGAAACTTTTCAGTTATTTTGTGACCGTAGGCCAAACCTGTTGAATGTTTACTCAATTTTTCACCGTGTCAAAATGTGTACACCATTAGGTACACTTGAGTAAACATGAGTGATGGAATCATGGACGGATCATGAAACCATGGGCCCCTGGTCCTGGACATGTAACAGGCCCCCCGCGCACTCGCAAAACATTCCTTAAATATAATGTCATTTTTTTTCAACAGCACAATAACAAAATGTACCTGCAACTCAACAGGATTTACAGCGCACATACACATTTTCTAAGACAGCGCATGTACACTCAATTAAAGCCAACAGCAAATTAACAAAAGACACCTCTTTCAACCACAAATAAGAGATATATAACAGCGACTTCACACCGAGGCCCTGGCTTAGGGGCCCCCTGAGCTCATGGGCCCCTGGGCCTGGGCCCGGTAGGCCCGTTCGGTAATCCATCCCTGGATGGAATAATAGGTCTCAAGAAGAACATAGCCCTAACGCTATAGAATAGCTTTGAATATCTTTGTAATGTACCAGTTGGATACTAATTTCAGGTATTCACTCAAAGCAAAGTGACTAAGGAGACTCCGAGGTAGGTCTATGCATCTCTGTTTATTTCTTTTATTGGAGGAAGGACAGAATAGGCCATAATATAACCTACACACATAAAAGCATTTCATTGCATAGGTATATTACCACACACGCTGCGAAGACACTGCTGAACCAGTTTGATCAACTTATAAAACATAAAAAATGTAAGCACACTTTTCCCCCCATAATTAAATGAGTCACCTTCAGGCGCGAATTGGCCATTGGGAAGTTCGGGAACTTTTAAAACTGGTGTTTCAATGCGTTTCAAAAAGTCCGACCGCAGGTTTGATTTAACTATTTAGTTCATCGAAGGTCATCGACTTTGACAGTAAATAAGTAAAATGTACATGTAAATGTTTTAAATTGATGAACTATCACTGTTATGAAATAATGAGAATGGGCTGCTATTTTCTATAGATTAGGCCTATATAATTTTTTTTGCACTAGCCTATAAGGCATATACTATTTAATAGCCCAGTGTAAAAATGATGTATGTTAAAAACTTGCTGTACAATCTAAACAAACAGGTGAACATGGCACTGAAACAAAAGCAGAAACCAACAGGAGGTAGCAAAAACCAACACAGATTCAGTATTGTAACCAAACACAAACAATAACAGATGGTGTTTTCAATTAATGATTCATCGATTGATCAACACGTGTCAGTTTGAATCTGGCATATCAAACTGGGGCCACTTGACAACAAATTCCCAGGGCTGCTTTTTGGCGCTAGTCTGCCCGTCAGCCAGTCAGCTTCATGTTGTCCCTGTTCAGTACTCATAATAAATGTTGTCCCTGTTCAGTACTCATAATAAATGTTGTCCCTGTGCAGTGCTCAGTTTTCTGACCAGAAACACACCTCTTAATGCTGGATTTAGACTCTTAGGCTAAAGCCTACACAAGCTTTATAAAAATAGCTCAGAATCATTCATTTACAGTGATTACATATTCACAGTAAAAGTTGCTAAAGTGATATCACAGCAATTCATTTTATATAGAGAAATTGCAAAATGTCATCAATGTTTCTTTAGTAGGCTACTATACAAGTGTATTGGACTGTTTACTTTTTAAGACACTGAATTTAACTGCTCTGAGGGATGAAGTGTCCATGCATATCCATGTGCAGTTCTGCTTTTACGCGTGCCCGAGCAATCTCTTTAAAGGTCTTTGCATCAAGTACAAGTAGAAATCCTAGTTCACCCGGTGTTGCATTTATCACAGATGTTAGGATCACACCTACAAGAACAAGAAAAGGAACTGTATTGATATTGGAAACTGTACCTACAATAACTTTAACTACACATCCAGGGTTTTATATGGGGTGTGTCGTTATGGCTTACCATCATCTTCTTCAACTGCATTTGGTCTGGAAATGAAAACAGCCTCAGATGGCCAGCAGTTTTCTGCAGTCCACTCTTGCTTTTTCTTTGTCTCAACATCAAGCTTGATAATCTGTTGTGATGTATATACATGATCAATTGTGGTTATATAAGTAGACAGCACATATAACAACTCCTTAGGGTTTATTATTTGAGGTGACATAATGCAAAGGGAGGGATCATACCTTTGTGGCAACAGCTGACATCCCCACCTTTGTCATGTACACAAATCTGTGCTTCTTGCCATTGTAATCATAGTTGATCCTGGGTACTTCTACATCTACATGGTTTTTGGAAAGGAAAGAATAACTGAAAACACAACATTTCTTGTGTCCTGTGCGACAAAACATTGTTTGAATAGCAACGTTTGCACAAATGCATTGGTGACATTATATTTTCAGAAAGCAATCTGTCCCTGAAGTAGATTTACCTCCACATAGAACCTCTGGCTGGCAGAGCACCTTCCCATCTTTCTCTTTCACAGCACTGGCTGTAGTGTACTTGAGCTTCACTAAATCCGCTCCTACTTCAGACCCCTAAAATCAACATAAAAGTTCTGTAAATGATAAGCACTGATTGACTAAATCATTTCCAAAATGATTTATTATTACTGAACATCCAGACAACATACCTTGTCCGTGAGTGGAAGAGCAAACCTCTTGCATTTTGGTGAGCTGTAGGCTTTGTTTGATGACCCTAGGTTCCCATTTTTTTTGTTCAACTTGTCAAGGTAGAACATGTCATACAAACTGTCATCGTCATATGCAATCACATCAAACACCACATGGTCGTCCTCCTCAAAGGCATTCACGTGATGGTAGACAACCATAGAATCAGTGTAGTATTTAGTCACCACCTCTTTTTTCGTCCTTCTGTCAATAAGATGAATTAGAGTCTGTAGAAAGATGGGAGATGCAGAAAAAAATCAGAAATTGTAACAGGTGTTGCTGTTGTATTTCTGTCAAGCTACTGAAATCAGTTATGTTTGAAATCTGAAATCACAGTTACATTTTCCTCCGGATGAAATTTCATGCAGCTAGCCCAGTTAACTCCTCTCATGTAAGCTGTAGCCATCTTAAGGATGTCAAGTTTGAAGGGCTGCTCTATGAAGATGAAGTAGTTGTCAGTCATGGCAAAACTGTGATAGTAGCTGGGGGTGAGAAGGGAACGGCAGGGTATTGAACAGATGACTTCCAGGTTTTTCAGGGCAGGAGCGGCATCTATAAGAGACAATAGGAATCCTTTTATCACAAAAGAGCCAAATCATTAGTTCAGCACAACCCTAATATTGGGATGATGCATCTGTCAGACTTGATTTAAAACAATTTCGCAGTACAGAATAAGCCTGGGTTTTGGTAATGTGGTCAGGGTGCATGTCATCAGTTAATGAGGTCTTCTTTAGGTGAGACAAATTTGCCATTTGTCATGTGGGGCGGGGTGGTCATGAACTGCTTAGAGCAATGACACAATAAATGTATGTGATGATTTCACCCTGAAACAAATATGTTGGCTGGTTAAGAGTGGTCATTGAATATAATTCATACTGAAACACCTACCCTCTTCTTTAGTCGCTGCTGGAACCTTGAATATTATGTACTTGGACTTGGCCTTGTCTGCAATTGAGGTGCCCATGTTGTAGGTATTTCCCTCTTTATCATAATGTGGATGTGATGTCACTAGGTTCAAAGGAAGGTATTTGAGGTAGTCCACCTTAAAAACAAGTTAGAGTTTGAAAATTGGTAAAGGCTACAAAGAGAAACTGAGTGTAATGGGGTAGATCACTATTCAGTGTGTCAGCTACCTTGCCCAGAGTTTCCAGGGTCACTGGATCAATCTTTCGAATGTAGTTGGTTTCAGAAGTGGCATAAAAGTCATTTCCATATCGTATAATGTTATTTCCACAGTTATCTGTGAAGTCTGGAACAGCGTGGTTGAGGAAGGTAATGACCCTGTGGGTTTGAAAAAAAATATTTTGTCAGTTGCTCATAGACATAGGCCTACAGTCCCTCCAGTTTTTTGCAATTCCACAATTTGCTGATTCAATGCAAAATCAGCAGTTTACTGCATTTTGTCCCGGATCCGGCATATTTTCTTATTTGCATAAAATTGTATAAAATTAGAAATGCTGCATAGCAGTGCGTAATATGATCGAGGCATTAAAGTGAGAGAATGAGCAAGAATAAGTGAAACCAGGAAATTAATGATCCTATTTTTTTTTCAAACAAGAACCTTTCTACAACCTTTTTATTTCGCCTTGTTGACGGGGAAAAAACAGTGTCCCCCAGTGGTCAAATGATGCAACATTTTTGCACCACCTCAGGAAAAAATCCTGAGTCCATATACCGTCTCAGAGTTACTGAGAAATGGTGTTTGTCAGCATCATGAATTACAATACAGATACATTACCTTAAAGTAACATTATGCAACAATTTTACCTTAAAATAACAGCTTAAAAATCATTTTGGTGGTACACGGACTTGTACTTCGGAGAATTGCGTTTTTGCCACCGCCACAGCATGCCTGGTGCATCTGGTATTTCACTATGTAACTTTGGGGTACAGGGCACGAGACCTCTTGCGATAACTACGTAATGCTTTAGCACAGTATTCTCTGTATGGACATCATAGTAAAGGCAACGAAGAAACCGAGGAAGACGTTGTCAGAGGATAGGATGAGAAAAAGAGAGAGTAACCAAGCAAAAGACAGAACAATTGATCAAGCAAGTCAGATGCCAAGCATTGTGTGTCTTGTGTTGCGCTTGCTAAATTGTATACTGAAATGGTAGCATTCTTACAGTAACTTTTTCAAAATGACTAAAGATTTCCCTGCCAAAAACTTGAGTTGCTACAGGAAGGCAGCAATTTTTAATATAGTATTCAAAGGCCCACTGCCCTTGCCTACAGTGCACGATTAATCCGCCAGATTACCTGGCACAATACATATCAGATTGCATAGAACAGGTTTTTCAGTAAAGTATGGATCATGATGATGTAGATGTCTCAAAAACTCATGTAGCAAATATGATACAGCAGGCCTTATAGGTTTAAATAAAACAAACTGAATTGAAGAGGGTGCATTTACACTAATATTGGTAAAACGCATATGAGATATTCTGTGTGATGTCTGTGATTTTTATCTCTCATTCACTTATTTTCTAGTATGTGAAGTTTAAGTGGGGTTTAAAGAGAAACAAAAGTCGCCACTTTTTGTGCAAACTTTGAGGAATCACCACCACAAAATCTGTCATTTTGATCGCAAAAGAATGACAAAAAATCACGAAATCATGGGGGGGACAAAGCAAGAAAAGATTTCCTGAATCCTAATCACTAGAGGAACAGAAGGTACTTACTTGGAGAAGATGTTTTTTCTAGGGTCTGGGTAGGCCATTGTTCCCATCTCAGAGACAACGATTCTCTTAGCCTCCATGTTGGCTTTGTATGTGTCTCCTTGGAGATACCTGCTTTTGTAGCTCACTCCACCTAAAGATATTTATCAGATTATCCATTTAATTTATTTATATACCCCAATTTCAAAACATATTTTGTATTTCTTAACCCCCAGCATGATTCCCTAAGACTATTCTAATCAGTCTAAATAAATGTGGAAAGCAGGAAAACTGAATAAGTATATTACAAGTAAGTACAAGTACAAATATGTGTAGTCAGTCCAAACAGTTGTCCCTTGTATGTAAGAAAGTATCCCTTACCATCTTTAATTGTAAAGCTGTGCATTAAAGCCATTCCATCAAACCAGTGGTTGTAGGAGGTCTCACCCACAGAGAATATACCTGGACCAGTACGCACCAAAGTGCCTTGAAGCCAATCTGGAAGCGTTCCTGAAATCAGAAATGAACACAGAGCAGTGACAGTTGTTTCTAAATAATGTATTGGCCAGTGAATACAGACACCTCGAAATGACTTGAAAAAAAATGGAGCATGATGCAAAGTACTCTTCTTTGTACATGTGAGCCCAAATATGACTAATTAGAAATATGACTAAAGATTTACTTCTGTTCAGATACAAGTTTTGGTTTTAGGTAGAAAACATGTCTCATACTCTGCACCAGTGGCGATTTTAGCCTGAAATTTCTAGTGGGTCAATTTTGTATGACGTCATGTCACCATCACAAAAGCGAAGTAGCAGAAATAATTAAATCTTATGATGTGAATATCAACTTAGCCTACGCATGCAACATGCAGCGAATAACATAACTGAAACAAATAACAGCAACGAATCATACTGCTAAATGATCAAAACTTTGTAAAAAGTTGGTGTCCTTGAAGATTTCATTGATACATAAAATGTTGGTTTATATACAGAAATTATTTCAGGCTGCAACTTGAAACACGGGGGTTAGTTCATTATAGTTTGTCCATTAAAGTCTCTTGCATTTTGTTACACATCCATCAGCTCCAAAAAAAGAAAAGAAAAAAAACCTCAACCAATGCAGCTTATATACATAGGAACGGCGCACTGTCCAAAACATGTCGAAAGCAACACATCAGCTCAAAAGTTAATTCGCCAATCCAGTTTACAGTGAACGGCGCACTATAAATGTCCAAGCACCTTCACCTTAAAAAAAAAGGTTTGACTAACCAATGCAGATCACTTGAAAAGGAAGTTGGTCTACATTATTCATTGTAGGCTAAATGAAAAAACGTCCAAAATAGTAGAAATGTCTTATAGATCTGTCATTTATTTTTTCTTAGTCACTGGGCCAGGGTACAGTTTTCGCAGGCAGCGGGCACCTGTTGCTAGGCAGGATTCAAGGGGCACAATTAAGACTGCCCATTCCCCCACTGTACACTTTCAAATCACGCTAATGTTATTTTCATAGCAATTGCCGCGCTACCCCACAGAGCAGAGGGACAGCATTTCACAGAGCAAGCACACACAGAGAAACACACACGAATCGAATTACTCCAAAACAGCACTCTAGTGCTTGTGAGTCTAGTTTATTCACACACACCCATTCACAATTGAATCGCTACTTTGCATATTAAATAAAGTAAGATATATTTTGCCACAAAGCACAGATGTATTGAGCTTTCTGCACCGCAGCGCCATCTGGATCTGGTGGGGCAGTGCCACCTGCCCCTAATGTAGAAAGTAAGTTACATTATTCCCCTTTTCAGTTACACTGTATGAGTGTCTGGAATAGATAATCACATATATCATATAAACCCTGCTCAGCATTAGTCCCAAGTAAACAGTACCAACAGGATCAACAATCAGCTTGTTTCAAATAGGGGTTTAAAACCATTTGGAAATACATCATATCTTGAAATAAAGTAAATTACCAGGGCGTTTGTGTAAAATGGTTCATCATCGCTGTCACTGACACACACTCACACAAACACTCACCAGCGATATCTGCTTCGGCTGGCTCAGGACTCTCTTCTTTGTTTTTACCGTAATCGTACTCCATTTTGCTTTCAGGATGCCAGAGCTAGGCAGTTTTCTAAGAATCCTCAGAGAGACTGGTTTATAAAGACATGTGAAAGCTTTAACCCCTCCCCCTGTTCATCGAGCCTCCCTGTATAATGAGTACGAATTAAGATAACAGGTAGTTTTCTAAGAAGCGTTTAGCTTTCTAGCTGCACGCTTCTTAGAAAAATACCTGTTATCTTAATTCGTACTCATTATAGAGTTCGTTATCTTTTCTTGAATTTATTGTTGATAGAGGAATTACAGGTATTAAATGTTTAACTGACAGGTGTGTTTTATGAGTACAAAACGTTTTATAGCTAGCCTACATGACATTTTGAGCAGTTTCCAAATGTCACAGGACGTCAGTGGACTTTCCGCTTGTTCGGCAAGGCATTTGAAGGTTAATCTGACCCAAATATTTTATATAGTTATAACTCGGTCATCTGTTCATCCAAGCAAGCTATACATTTGTTCTTTGTTCATGGCTGATATGGAAGAGGTGTATGCAAGATATCCTTAATTATGTTACCCTTTGTATGCAGGGTGATGGAGTTCAAAGCTATCTATCTATATTGTGTGGTCCAGTAAAACTGTAATTACAAACAAATGTCCAGGATGGCCATATTCCTTGCATTATCAGCACACAACATGTTATCTTAAAGTGATAACCCAAATAAGGTGCAAGGAAACAACTTATTATGTTATCAGGAGAGGAGTGCTGTGTACATCTTCATGTCAGGTTTTATGGGTATGAATTACATCACAGTGAAGGTTCATCAGGTCATTTATCACATGTTGAGCTCAAGTCAATTTTTAACTCATGAAAGCAGACTTCATGGTCATGGGAGGAGAACCTCCACCTGTTTAAAAGAGCGTGGAATAAACTGCACTCTTTCCTGAGAAAATGTTGCATGTTTCATGCAGTCTTTCATGAGAAAATGATTAATGTCTTGATATTTGTTGTAAGTCTTATGCGTTGGTTGAACAGTAAAACCACCTTTTAACAAACTGCCATGTTTTTTGTTCTTTATGTTTTATAGCAATGCTTATATAAGCATAAAGCTGCAACAAATACACAAGACAAAAAATGAATCTATAAGATGTGGTAATGTTTCCCCTACCTACTTAATTTTAACATATGATGTGGTTTATTGTGATGATACACTGGTGCATATCCCTACAGCCAAGCAAACATAGCCACATAAAGTCAAACGTATGTTTTACATGACTCTGGCTTACGAGGAATGAGAAAATGTTCATATTGATAAGGTACTGAAAGAAATTGTGAAATTAAAACAATGCAGTGGGCATTAGTAGACTTTTCACTTGCAATTAGTTGAGAAAACTTGGACAGAGATTGACAAACTGTCTTAATCTTGTGACATTTCAAAGTTATGTGGCTCTGGTACAAATTACAGATGTGCAATAAGTCTAGCTACTTAGCATATTCTTACAAACTGAAGTGTAAGTGAGTTGCACGCACACACAAACACACACAACTCAGGACAGAGTTAGAGAGACCTCCTCAAGTCACAGTGGAGAACTCAACAGAATTCAATGCACTCATCAGTGAATGTACAATGTCTTTGGGAATGGACTGTTAGCTGAACAAGTGTCTGATGTGATCAGCTTTGTCTGTTTGTTTCAACCGAGTTTACTAGTGTCCTTGAACGTGCCAGTGAGTAGTTACATGGGTGCCATAAATGAACTTGGCGATAGCTAATGATCACGTGTCAATATTGAAGCTAAAGAGATTTTTTATCCTGAGCTCACCATGGAGCCAAAAGGCATTTGTCTGTTGAATACGCCTATGTAATGCATTTATAGCACTGGTCTGGCGACTTTGTACTCTGTGCCGCTTTGTGCATAGTGGGTAGTGCTGTACAGTAATTACGTGATTGCTCAAAGGCTGCTCTTTGGGATAAGAGGTGCCCTACTTCTTAGACTTGGATGATCGGTCTATTTTGCAATGTCATCGCAATTGATAATGAAAGAGATATCTAACAGTGCAACCAAACCTTGCTGCACTGTAATGATTCTTTAATATTATTAAGGAGGCCTTCAGGAGTGGGGACAGGATCCTGTACAACCAGGCCAGAAACACACTGACTAGAGCGGGAGATCAGAGTAGCAAAGAGAAGCTACTCTGAAAAGCTGAAAAACAGGTTTTCAGCTAACGACCCTGTGAGAGGCCTACAGGACATCACCAACTATAGGAAAACCTCCCCCCACTCCATGGAGAACACTCAACTGGCTGACGATCTGAATATGTTTTACTGCAGGTTAGTTCACACCCCTCACCTGCTCCAACTCAGACTTCACACAATCATCTGCACCCCCTATTATCACCTCCCCCCTCCCCCTGACTCCCCCCCTGCACTGACGGTCTGTGAAGAGGATGTGTGCCAGCTCTTTCAGAGACAGAAGACAAGGAAGGCATCAGGCCCAGACGGTGTGTCACCCTCCTGTCTGAAAGCCTGCGCTGATCAGCTGGCCCCCATTTTTACACGGCTCTTCAACAGATCTCTGGAGCTGTGTGAAGTCCCCTCCTGCTTCAAACGCTCCACCATCATCCCAGTCCCTAAGAAACACTACAGCACTGGACTGAATGACTACAGGCCCGTCGCCCTGACGTCTGTGGTCATGAAATCCTTTGAAAGGCTGGTGTTGACCCATCTGAAGGGCATCACAGGCCCCCTGCTGGAACCTCTGCAGTTTGCCTACCGGGCAAACAGGTCAGTGGATGATGCAGTCAACATGGGGCTGCACTACATCCTGCAACACCTCGACTCCCCAGGGACCTATGCAAGGATGCTGTTTGTGGACTTCAGCTCGCCGTTCAACACCATCATCCCAGAAGTCCTCCTCACCAAACTCACCCAGCTCACTGTGCCCGCCTCCACCTGTCAGTGGATCACAAACTTCCTGATAGACAGGAAGCAGCAGGTGAGGCTGGGTGAAATAACATCCAGCACCCGGTCAGTCAGCACTGGTGCACCTCAGGGATGCATGCTCTCCCCACTGCTCTTCTCCCTCTACACAAACAACTGCACCTCAGGAGACCCATCTGTTAAACTCCTAAAATTTGCAGACGACACATCAGTCATCGGCCTCATCCGTGATGATGATGAGTCTGCATATAGGCGGGAAGTTGACCAGCTGGCCCTGTGGTGCGGTCGCAACAATCTAGAGCTGAACACGCTTAAAACCATGGAGATGACAGTGGACTTCAGGAGGAGCCCCCCAGCACTGCCCCCCCCCCTCACCATACTCAACAGTACTGTGTTGGCTGTGGAATCCTTCAGGTTTCTGGGATCTACAATCTCCCGGAACCTGAAGTGGGAACCCAACATCAACACAATCATCAAGAAGGCCCAGCAGAGAATGTACTTCCGGCGCCAGCTTAGGAAATACAACCTGCCTCAGGAGCTGCTGATCCTGTTCTACACTGCAGTCATCGAGTCTGTTCTGTGCACTTCAATAACTGTCTGGTTTGGATCGGCCACCAAACTGGATAGGAATAGACTCCAACGGACAGTCAGGTCTGCAGAAAAGATCATCGGTGCCAACCTGCCCACCATCTAAGACCTGTAATCCTCCACAGTCAGGAAACGGGCAGGAAAAATCACTGCAGACCGCTCACACCCTGGACACAACCTTCTCAAACACCTCCCCTCTGGTAGGCACTACAGATCTCTGTTCGCCAAAACCTCCAGACACAAAAACAGTTTCTTCCCCCTCTCTGTCTCACTGCTGAACAGCTAACCCACTGTGGCACTGTGCAATAACCCTGGATCATTATAATAACCACTGTACAATTACTCCCGCAATCATATTTATTTATTTCAGCCTTACTGTATAACCGTCATACTCATACCATCTAATATTTATCCCTGCACTTCTTGGACTCTCCACTTCTTTGCACTATAGTTGTGTTACAATTCACAGCTCCTGTATATAGGCATTCCTCCTTGTATATACTTTTTTAGACTTCTTAAATATTGCACTGTTTGTATTGTTTTGTTTTGTGATGTATATTCTGTGTAAGCACAGTGAGAGCCACTTTACCAAGTCAAATTCCTTGTTTGTGCAAACTTACTTGGCCAATAAAACCTGATTCTGATTATTTGGGGAGGAAGGTGAGTCAAAAATCATGTTGTACCAAATCAGTGCCTGACAGAAATTCAGTACACTTAACCTTAACCTTAACACTTAAGTCCTGAGAGATTTTCTCTTTCTTGTTAGATGCCACCACCAATTATTTGTTGTCTGCTCACTTTCCTGACAATACAGATCACTAACCAGTTGACTTGGCATTTGTCATCTGTTTGTTTTACAAGCCATACTTGAAGTTCATAGCACAGAGTAAATATCCCGGCATTACAAAACACTACTTAAATTAACATAATCAAACATGTACGAGAAGTATGTTTTATATCATATTGTTTATCATAGACTGATGCAAAATAGCAGTTTTACACTTAAAGGGGCACAGAGATGAGCTTGTGTGAGTCTTATGTTTGTTTGGAGCTTCTTAAGGAAGAACTTAGACAGCAGAGGGCAGTAGCTGTAAATATGTAAAGGGGTTAGGGAGTCAATGTATCTGCACATGTCACTGAAATACCCCATACTTTCTTCCCTGGTGTTGGTAAAGTAATAACATGTAAAAAAAAAAAAAAAAGTTCCAAGCAAGATAACTCTCCATGTGTCTGTGGCAAGTGGACACAGAATCTCCTCTGCATCCATATGAGAGCAGACACAAAAATCCCTTCCTTACACAATGTTAGTCTGTAATTAAGGCTGTGAGGTGTGCAAAGTCAAGCCAGTTATTATGCTTTTAGTCATCTTAACCATGTCATTCAGTGTCTTGCCTCATCTCACATTCATTTTTCAAATGCATTGAATCAAACCATTACATGATTGTAGGCTTTGAGTGAGTACTGTGGAACTGTGTGTACTTACATGAGACACACATTATGCTGAACCACATTACTAATCTTTGAAGCACATTACACCTAGCTAAGAGGCCACTTAATTATAGTTTTATATTGATGGCGAGGTGATTCCTTCTTTTGTACAGAAAACGGTGAAGAGCTGAGGAAGGTGGTACCATCGACTACACAGTCATTGGATGGTACAATTATATGTTGAGAGACCGAGGACAGGTTGCAGAATTCATTGTTAAGGCTATCAATACCATTGACAAGACCTTCTTGCCCTGTAAATTGAAATTGTGGTGCTAGCAGTCTGGGCTTTTGCCGTGCATAATGTGGTCTTTGACTGTGCATGAAGTGGCTATTTCAATTTGAGAGAATCACGAATAAGGCAGTTAGGAAATGGCTTTTGTTGTCATTGTTGTTAGGTAGGCTACTGGTAAGTATCAGAATGATGGTTGTCGTTTACACTGTTGTGTTGTAACACTTAGGTGAGAAATCCCCAACCAATAGCACAAGGAATGTAACATCTTGTCCTGTGTATAACAAAAAAAAATGCTTAATTAGTAATTAGTAGTCTGGAAATGCTTAATTGCCAAGCTGTTGTGAATGGTTTAGTTGACAAGAATTGTCTGTTGTTGAGGAGGTTAGGAAGGATGCTACATTACTAAAAGTTATGTGGATAAGGTCAAAACCTCTTAGATAACTGTTGAAGTAACGGCAAGATCAGTTTTGACTACCACTACACTGACGCAACAACTTGATTGACAAGATTGTGTTTGATAAGATCAATGCATTTATATGCATGCTTGGATAAAGTAAATTGAAACATGGTTTATAGATGAAATAATGAAAGACGATATATAGTTAGTGCACTTTAATAATTAAAATAATTTAATACCAAACCCATAACATGCTAGTTGGGTAAGTAAGGTTAAATAACCACAAGACTGCTTACAGCTTTTTATCAGACATTGATATACTGTACATTATTTCCCACAATACTGGCCACTTTCCACCATTTTGACTAGACTGTGCAAGACAAATGGTGCTGAAATGATTTCTCTTGACCATTTAATATAAATAAGTGCTTTATATAAGATTTACTGCATGGGCATCTAAGCTTTTACAGAGAGGTCTTGTTTTACTATGATTATTAAGACCAGAGATTCATAAAAGCAGTTTGTAATGTGCTTTGAAAACCAATGACACCTAAAATGAAAACCCAGCCTGCATTCAAAAGCATTCACTTCCTCTATTTGAGATGACCTCCACACATTCTTCATTATCATACAAATATACAATAGATAACAAATAAACAAATTAAAGGGCTATACATCCACGTTATGAATTACTTGTATGGTTTACAATAGGCCAGGGCAAATTAACTACAGAAGTAGCAAAGTAGCTACTACCAGTTCTGACTTTGAAGGTTAATAATGTTAAAATACAAATTATTGTATTAAATAACTTATTATATGTTAACAAATATTCTATTCAAAGTAATTTGTTATATCTTTTTTTGTTCAATCTTGCATGTCCCCCTGGGGCAGTCTCGCTGAGATTTGACTGATAATGTGAATTATAGTCATAGTGCACTTTCATAAACTCTGACCTCAGACCACAAGACCAAAACCTGCTCAATTACTGTCCTTTTGAGGAATGAAATAGCCATGTAGGTCCATGTGAATAGAGGCATCCACTGATGCACGTGCAATCTCCTCCATTGTCTTGGCATTCAAGACGAGCATAAAGGGGGATTTTGCTGGATTTAGAGACACGACCGAGGACAGAAGGACTCCTGAAAATTAAATTGAAGGAAAACATATATTTCATGATTAACGACATATCATTATACTTTATTGATAGTATTCACCTTACAATACAACACGTGCTGTGTTTTGTGGTAATTGTCAGAAATAAAACTATATTTTCATGTTCCTCTTTCGCATGCAGCCTGTACTACTTGCCATCATCCTCCTCCACTGCGTCGGGTGAGGCCACAAAAACAGGCTCAGATGGGTAGCACTCCTCGTCCCTCCACTCTTGATGAGTTCTGGTGACAATGTCCACTTTGGCAATCTGCAGGAAAAAGGATGGACAGCAAGACTCTTATGAGTAAATCTGTGCCTGCTATTATACCTGTTACATTATCTGGTGTTGAGACAACATGTTACCTTATTTGGATGTGGAGACCACTCCACCCTTGAACCGTAGAAATATCTGTACTTTTTGGTATTAAATTTGTAATTAATCTGTGGCAACTCTAAACCTGCGGGGGAAAAATCGACAGCTAAGATAAAGAAGAAAAACTTTCAACCAAGGGCTTATTTGATCAAATGGTACAGGTCATTAGTTAATTTAAGGAGGAAACCTACCCACAAAGAGTGTGTCAGGCGAACAGAAGACTGAGCCATCCTTCTCTATCACTGCTTTGGCGCTTGTGTCCTTTAGTGTCACAAGGTTTGTGCCCACTGGAGTGTCCTGCAAGACGAGGTGTGACCCATATAGAATAAGCAGGCATAATTCCAGTCAAATTGAATTCAAATAATTCAAATTAGGCTTTTTTAACTTCACTGAAATGTATGCAGAGATGTCCACTATACCTTGTCAACAGTAATGGGCAAGACAAATCTCTGACAGACTGGCGGCGAGAAGATTTTGTTGTTTTCGACAAACTTATCTGTGTCTTGTCTCATGTTTTCAATGTAGAACATGTCGTACAGGTTACTGTCTTTGTACGTGATCAGATCAAATACAACATGGCCGTCTTCCTCAAAGGCATTTATGTGGTGGAACACTACAAAAGGATCTCCATAGAACTTTGTGGACACTGCCTTTCCAGTCTTCCGGTTGATCAGATTGAAATATGTCTACAACAGACAAATATAAATCGTAGTACCTCTAGAATTTAAGGTGGAAACATTAGAGGATATACACTTCAAAAGAAATAATTTGCTTACCATATCGTCTTTGTCATATTTGAGACAGCTTCCCCAGTTGACCCCTCGGAAGTAGGCCGTGGCGAGCTTGAAGATGTCAAGCTTAAAGGCCTGCTCCACGAAGACGATGTAATTCTCCGTCATGCCAAAGCTGTGGAAGTAGCTGGGATAGAGGGATGATCGGAAGGGGATGGAGCACACCTTCTCAACTTTACTCATGGCTGGCTTTTTCTTGTCTTCATCTGCAGACAGATAACAGTGTTTCTTTTCATAAACATTTAAACATTGAATATATTAAGTATGAATCTGTTTTATGTTATCCGATCTGCGTGTTGCCGCGTCAGACCATAACCCTTCTTTTTCTTGATACCTGATGCATCTGCTGGAACTTTGAATATCATGTACTTGGGTCGGCCAAAACCGATGATCGCTGTGCCCATGTTGTAGGTGTTTCCCTCTTCATCGTAGTGAGGGTGTGCAGTGGCCAAGTTTAGCGCAATGTGGTTCCTGTAATTTGTCTACAGGAAAATGTATCACATGTGTTTCATAACTTTATAAAGGGCTTTCACACCTTGGTTAAGTAACCTTTCCATGACCTTTTGTCAAATAATAATTTGGCCACACATCAACTCATATAGTAAATCAAGAGGACTATGGAACAACCTCTCAAACCACTGGCAAGGAAAACAAACATTTTCATTAATCGGTGATATCTCCTGTCCTCAAAACAAAAATGTTAAGTTCCACAGTTTTGCTTTAAATGTTTTTCATTTCAATTCAATTGAAGACAAATGTTGGAATTTTTGAACTCACCCGGCCCACTGTTTCCAGAGTGTGCGGGTCAATCTTGTTAATGTAGTTAACTTCAGATGCAGCATAGTAGTCCTCGCCATATCTTATTATGTTCACAAGGTTGTTGTCCGTGAAATCAGGGATGGCATTGCTGAAGTAGGTGAAAGCCCTTTGGAAAGGCCAAAAGTGTCATGGATCTGAATCTGCATCAGTGTTGAGTAATTTCATTTCTGTTCCATAGCAACTTAGTAAGTTGAAGTTGAAAATGAAAATGTATTGCATTGAAATTCAGGTATTACTTTGAAAATATGTTTTTGCAGGGATCAGGATAGACCATAGTCCCAAATTCTGACACAACAATCCTGTTGGCACCTGTGTTCCTTTTAAAAGTCTCACTCTGAAGGAATTTACTCCGGTAGTACACATCACCTGAAAAGTGATAGCATTCACTATCAGTAACTGTATTGCATTGCGAAATGTAGCTCAGTGTGGATAGTGCTGTGTGCTATGCCCTTCTCTCTCACCATCTTTAAAGGTGAAATTATGGAGGAGAGCCATGCCATCAAACCAGTGATTGTAAGCAGTATCCCCAATATTGAACAAGCCAGGACCATTGCGCACAAGTGTCCCCTGTAACCAGTCTGGGATTGCTCCTGGATGCAGACAGACACAAGAAAAGAAGGAATCATGCTATTTCCCCAGTCATGTTCAGTATTAGCTTTTGTCATCAGTTCAGCTGCAAACCAGTGGTTCAGACAGTTTAAAATGATAACAGCTTTGTTCAGTAACAATCACTATAACTCATATACTAAACATAAATCTCCAGATCATCGTTCTTGTTGACACCAGTTTTAAAACAATAAAATGCAACAACATGAAAGTCAAGCAGCTGTCAACCTCATATCACAAATGAACAATAAAACCCTAAAGAGATAAATAACATTTATGTTTTTAGTGACGGTTTTGAATTAGTTAATTTAAGTTTGAGTGAAAGTTTACTCGGAATTACCAGATACTTTCGCTTTTACGGGCTCCGGGGTCTCAGATCCATTCTTAGTAAATACTGCTTGCATGATTCCGATTTGTCAGCTCAGTATTCTCCGTGCCGTACGTATGACTGCTTTCTCGTGAAATGGAATGCTGTCAAGTTCAAAGGCACCTTCGTTTACTACGCCAGTCTATATATGCGTCGACTAAACACTACCGCCTACATGCGTAACTGCATGTTTATGTATTATGTGACACATTTTTCATGACTTATTGACGCCTATCAGTCAACTTACTTCTTTGTATCTTACTTTATCGACACATGCATTCAATCTGCACTGTTGACGATCTGTGAGATACTATTGACGTGGCGCACACTACGAAAATATGTAAAACTCTATAATTCCCTTCCATCTTTATCTAAATTGCTTTTGTGGACTTTGCTACTTTTCACAAGAACACTGGGAGATCGCCTTGTTTTTTTGTGGGAAAAAAATCTAAGGAACTGAATAAGGACCCATACACATACTGTACTATAAAACTAGTAACTAAATATATTTTAGAAATAAAAAAGTCAATTTTGGGTGCAGGTACAGCACCCTTAAAGACATTATTAGAGTAATGTTAATTTCACACCGTTCTTGGTACAGCAAGCAATCAAACAAATAATCTTGGCAGGTGGCACTTTATATTTCTGCCAGCGAGGCCTGGAGGAGGTCAGTGTGTAACTGGTAACTGATAACTGGCATACCATATAAAAAAATAAACATAAATGTAGGTCAACAGAAGATCTTATAGAAATATTAATAATATCCACTTGCTTGCAAAACAGCTGAAGGAACTAGCAGTGGCAGGGCTTTTGATTATGAAAACCATTTTGGTCTTCCTTGAGAACTTAACATAAACACTATAGATAATTTACAACAACAATGTGTCGTTTCTGTTGATGACAAGATGGCACTGTACAGAACAACAGCGTCTCACTATAATAGCTGGTCAACTTCACAAAGCTTATCTTCCAAAGCAGACAGTGGTCCTGAGGCTTCACTATCAACCCACTGGGAACACAGATTGTCCGGCAGTTATTTACCTATGGACCTTTTTACAGCACATTCACTACAGGCCATTGTTCACAATAATGCCTCAATGGAAATGTCACAAAGCAGTCAAACAGCCAGCCCGCTGACAGCGAACAGGTCATTTCATGAGATTGAAGCAGCATGAGGGCAACTGACGTCAGTATGCTTTAAATGTGCAGAGCTTTGAGGCTGCATCAGGTCACTAGTAGTGGCAAAGATGGAGACAGGTTTCCTTACCAAGGTGCTCCTCATTGCGATTTTACACATATCTGTGACAAGTGGCCAAGATTATACAGAGGTGTCGGCCTGTCTAGAGCACCAGGAGGCTTTCGATGGTTCCTGTTATGAGTTTGTGGCGCAGCAGCGCACCTTCCAGAGTGCTCAGCGCTGGTGTGAGCGAGGTGGAGGACACCTGGCGTTCATTCAGAATGATGAAACGCAGCAGTTCTTCCAGAGGCAACTTCAGCCCCAGCAGGACTGGTGGGTAGGGCTGGCCCCAGCTTCCATCAACCTGACCCTGGACTCGGCTGCCGCTGAAGGTAATACAAGAGCTGTGATAAAAAAAGCTGATCACCCTGATTTGGTCTGCTGTCTTAGTACTTACAGTTACAATTGTACTCTTAATGATGGATTGAATACATGACATGAACAAAACAGAGCATTCTTAATGGTTTTTATTTTTAAAACTTGCACAGGGAGATGTGAAAGAGGGGATGTGAATGAGAACCATGTTAGTAAATCACTGATAGTACAAGTTGTTCCCACCAAGCTGTTTGTGTGAGGAGTGTGTGTGTATGTGTGTGTATGTGTGTGTGTGTGTGTGTGTGTGTACTACTTCTGCCTTTTCTTTAGAATAGTGTTTCTTAAACAGTGTTGTTGCAGTTGATACTTCTGAAGAAATGTAGAGGAACAAGAAGAATAACTGCTTAGCCTAACCACATATTTCTTTATCAAGATTAACATTATAAATACATTTACCATTTCCAGATCCAATTACCAGCTGATTTGGTTGAATTATTGTACTTGGTAATTGTCCCAGCAGTGATACACCAGACAATGTGATACACTATGGGCTGACAGGAGAAAGTATTTACTGCATGATTTTCTGCAGTGGGTGACAAAACAATCCTTGAACTTTTATATCTGCCGTGTTTCTCATTTGTCTATCAAATGATGCTGGAAATGCGGCCACTAAACCGGCTTCTTTTTTTTTTTAAATCAGTGTTATCTCTCACTTCAGATTGCCTCCAAGCCATTTACACATCTGTCAATCAACCAAAAACAGCGCCCTCTCGATATCTCTGATTAGCAGCAGTCTGTTGACAAGAAATATTGGGTCTTAATGTGTTTATTCTCATGCCTTTGAAATGGGTTAATGGCCAGACTGACACAGCCCTAGCTTTATCTTCTTCACAAAAGAGAAAGCATTATCACTCATTATCACGGCTTCTATTGTTCCATTTATGGGTGTTCCTCCCGTGTCTTGTTTGGGTAATTTAGACCCTACCAGGGTCAAGCTGCAACTCCAGTATACATGCTTGGTGGAAATATATTGTTTCTGATTTGAACAACGTTATCACTGGGAACCTGATCTGAGGAATCACATAAAGGGTACATATTGCAGCATGCAGGGCTGCGTGCTCCTATGTTGTGCTCTGGGCGTGGTGAGTTCACCCATATTTCCGAGCTTGTAATAACTGTAGGGTGTACTGTGTAATTCTATGTGTAATGTTTGTTATTAAGAGTGTATTCATGTTCCCCTCCTTTGTTAAGGTCAGCGTGTATCTTTTGTTAGCGATAAGGAGTCATGTAGTTACCTCATGTGTTAAGGCCTGTGTCCACCTGCGCATGTGTATAAAGCCCAGAGCCTTTCCCGCACTCTATGTCAATTGTCCTCCATCTGAATAAATGCTGTGAGTGCCAAAGAGAAGCCTTACCTCCGCTCGTCACTACAACAATAAGCCTGTATTTGAAATGCATAATTAAGTATGAAAATGGTCTAGTTTCAGTCTCCATATAAAAACCACTACAAGAAAGTTTGTTTAATTTTAGAACCATTCATCCTGTATGGAAATGTATTTGGTAAAAGCTTCACTGACATTATATTACTTTCTCCTAGGAACCCTGTCCTGGCTTGATGGCTCTGATGTTAGCTACTCTAACTGGGTGGGTGAGCCCTTAGTAGGAGCCAGATGTGGCTACATCCTGCAGGATTCTGGCTTTCAATGGGAGGCCACAGACAACTGCACCCAAGAGATGCTCTTTGTCTGTGAATTTGGTTAGTCTTCATTTCCTTTTTCTGAGTGCATAGGCTTATGGGATAAAAGCAGTCTTGTTCTGTTCCTACCAGTCATGTCTGGTAACGTTCTTTTTCCTCAGAGAATGGGAAATCTATGGCTTGTGCAAACCATAACGCTACACTTCAGTGTGGCTCTGGGCAGGTGATACAGGTCGACGACAGCTTCTTCGGTAGAAAGACGATACACTACTGCCAAGGTGGCACCTCTTCTTCCGTCACATCTTCTCAGGAGGAGTGCAGTTGGGTGGATGTAGTAGATTTAGCAGCAGGTATGGTGGTCAGCACAACATCTCTCTGCTTTACATGTGTTTTCTACTTACATTTACACACCCTAAATTGATAGTATGTACATCATATACAGAAATAATTCAACAATATTATTTGGTGTTTTTCTTTGTGGTGAGGATACAACATCTCTCTACTAAGACTACTAGACACTCAGCTGTCTCTGTATGAAATCAAAGGGAGCAAATGCCACAGCCACCCTAATGTTTGTGTCATCACTGATAGTTCAAGCAGAAAAGGATCTCTCTCCCATAGCACGCTTTGATGACTTAGAGGATAAATAAGGCTCATACTATAACAAGGTCAATATTTACTGAGGCTTTCAGAAATATATCTGTGTTTGTAGAGGAGGCCGGATGAGCTACAGGGATGAAGTCAACACTGTGTGCAATATGGACTCCTCTCTGTGAAGTACAGTGTTTACTGTGAATCTAATACTTGGTACAGGGATACTTTCCATTGAATGGACAGCCTTGCACGAGGAGAGAGTAGACCACATTTCCTAAACAAATAGTAATACAATGACGGTTATTCAATTTCAAGGGCACTGCCATGGACTTCAAGCCTGCCAGGCTTTGGCAGATGCATCATCTTTTGGAGAACCTTGCCCTGGTCTTGGGAGCTACTTGTCTGTGGAATATCACTGTAAAGATGGTAGGTGCTCTCTGTCTCAACCTGATTGTTTATGCTTTCCAAAATTGTCCATATTTATAGACATAAAAACATAAAAATGATAGCTGGTAGTGGTCATAGTGAAATCATGGACTGTAAATATGTCAAGGCAAATTAATGGATCAGTATTCATGAAGGATAAAATTAGTGATTATACAGCCCTGGTCAGTAATACTTAACTGAAGCTTAATCTGTAACATTGTGACTGTGTGAACCTTTGGTGTACATACTGTACGTGCCCTTCTGCCTGCCATGTTGTATTCATAATCTCCTTATCTGTTGCATTACCACCTACACCTGTTCCCATATCACTCAACTCTATTCCCATATCATTCACTCAACAAATGGTATTGAATGGTATTAAAATGATGGTATCTGTTGCCTATGAGGTCTGTGACATATTTATAATTGTCCTCCAGGTCTTCACCTGCTCATGAGCAAGCTGGCTGCTGTCTTTGACAACGTCACTATCCAGGTGAAGTGGCTGTTGCACCCATTTCAGGGCAACCTGACATGCACTTTCAGTGCAGGTGATGGCCACACTATCGATCCATACAGCCCTGATGAGTGAGTTTAGATGAGTGTGTTTTTACTTTATAAGCAATTTGCATCAATTGTATTTGTAGCGTTGCCACAACTTTTACAGACTACACCCACATTGAAAAGAAGGTTGATGATTTATCCAGAAAGCAGAAGTGATGATACGGTCAGGGATGCAATAGATGACCTTTGGAGTTTAGGAATTGCACTTTGCTGTGATGTTGACATCCACATTTATGAATCTCTAAGCTAAAAAAGAGATATTTGGGATATCACAAAACCTCACAAGCATAGATAAAGTAGGCTGGTATGTGATTCTGATTGAAAAGAAAGATAGAACATGGAACACAAACATTCTGAGGTTCTAGAAAGAGGGTCTAGCAGCATCTAAGTGGTGTTTAATCAGCTTTCCTTTGGTTAGGTCACAAGCCAGTGTGGTGCATCAGTATAAACATGCAGGGGTCTTCACTGTGGGGGTGGAGTGCTCCACCAGTGAGTGGCATGTGACAGCACAGAAGACCATCACTATCCAGGAACCACTCAGTGAATTTGGTGTAATCAAGTGCTACAGCATGGGCCAGTCAATGATCAGCGCAAACTGCAAAGCCCTCGCCAACAACCCTCTCACAATCCAGGTCGAACTGGAGGCAGGTAACCAAAATGTCTCCATGCGGTGCCCATGTGAAATTAGTTTTAATGGTACCATTAGAGTTGATAAGATGAGCACATGACTTCATTTTCACAGGAACCAATGTCACCTACAAAGTTCAGAGCGATGTCACAGTGCTGGCCTTGTCATCCGCCGCTATTGGCATATACCCTCACAACATCACATTGGGTCCAGAGGCGGTGCAGAGACTGGGTCTAGGCTGCCATCAGCTGACTCTGCTGGCCTCTAACAACGTCACCGCTGCAGACCCCTCCGCTGCACTGGAGGTGTGTGTGTTAGAGCTGGTGCAGGGCCTACAGGCATCAGTGTCATCGCAGGCTGGGCTGTGCCCTGAGTCAGACCTCCAGATCACGGTCTCTCTGGACCACGGAGCTCCCGTGCAGCTGCTCTTCCAGATATCCGACAGCGACAATAAGACTGCCCAGGACACAAGAGAAATGGACAGTGGCAGTCTTCAGGTTTTCAACATTTCAACAAGTGTCCAAGGTTTCCATGCTTTTAAAATCAGATTTTCATTACAATGTAATCAATCAGAGAATGCTCTCAGAGTTGTCTGATACCTATATTGTTTGTATTTTAGGAACAGTGCATCTTATGATGTGAATATCAACTTAGCCTACGCATGCAACATGCAGCGAATAACATAACTGAAACAAATAACAGCAACGAATCATACTGCTAAATGAACAAAACTTTGTAAAAAGTTGGTGTCCTTGAAGATTTCATTGATACATACAATGTTGGTTTATATACAGAAATTATTTCAGGCTGCAACTTGAAACACGGGGGTTAGTTCATTATAGTTTGTCCATTAAAGTCTCTTGCATTTTGTTACACATCCATCAGCTCCAAAAAAAGAAAAGAAAAAAAACCTCAACCAATGCAGCTTATATACATAGGAACGGCGCATTGTCCAAAACATGTCGAAAGCAACACATCAGCTCAAAAGTTAATTCGCCAATCCAGTTTACAGTGAACGGCGCACTATAAATGTCCAAGCACCTTCACCTTAAAAAAAAAGTTTTGACTAACCAATGCAGATCACTTGAAAAGGAAGTTGGTCTACATTATTCATTGTAGGCTAAATGAAAAAACGTCCAAAATAGTAGAAATGTCTTATAGATCTGTCATTTATTTTTTCTTGGTCACTGGGCCAGGGTACAGTTTTTGCAGGCAGCGGGCACCTGTTGCTAGGCAGGATTCAAGGGGCACAATTAAGACTGCCCATTCCCCCACTGTACACTTTCAAATCACGCTAATGTTATTTTCATAGCAATTGCCGCGCTACCCCACAGAGCAGAGGGACAGCATTTCACAGAGCAAGCACACACAGAGAAACACACACGAATCGAATTACTCCAAAACAGCACTCTAGTGCTTGTGAGTCTAGTTTATTCACACACACCCATTCACAATTGAATCGCTACTTTGCATA
This sequence comes from Clupea harengus, assembly GCF_900700415.2. Classification (NCBI taxonomy): domain Eukaryota; kingdom Metazoa; phylum Chordata; class Actinopteri; order Clupeiformes; family Clupeidae; genus Clupea; species Clupea harengus. The sequence continues at coordinate 20,780,822 of NC_045157.1, forward strand.
TTAAATAAAGTAAGATATATTTTGCCACAAAGCACAGATGTATTGAGCTTTCTGCACCGCAGCGCCATCTGGATCTGGTGGGGCAGTGCCACCTGCCCCTAATGTAGAAAGTAAGTTACATTATTCCCCTTTTCAGTTACACTGTATGAGTGTCTGGAATAGATAATCACATATATCATATAAACCCTGCTCAGCATTAGTCCCAAGTAAACAGTACCAACAGGATCAACAATCAGCTTGTTTCAAATAGGGGTTTAAAACCATTTGGAAATACATCATATCTTGAAATAAAGTAAATTACCAGGGCGTTTGTGTAAAATGGTTCATCATCGCTGTCACTGACACACACTCACACAAACACTCACCAGCGATATCTGCTTCGGCTGGCTCAGGACTCTCTTCTTTGTTTTTACCGTAATCGTACTCCATTTTGCTTTCAGGATGCCAGAGCTAGGCAGTTTTCTAAGAATCCTCAGAGAGACTGGTTTATAAAGACATGTGAAAGCTTTAACCCCTCCCCCTGTTCATCGAGCCTCCCTGTATAATGAGTACGAATTAAGATAACAGGTAGTTTTCTAAGAAGCGTTTAGCTTTCTAGCTGCACGCTTCTTAGAAAAATACCTGTTATCTTAATTCGTACTCATAGAGTTCGTTATTTTTTCTTGAATTTATTGTTGATAGAGGAATTACAGGTATTAAATGTTTAACTGACAGGTGTGTTTTATGAGTACAAAACGTTTTATAGCTATATGACATTTTGAGCAGTTTCCAAATGTCACAGGACGTCAGTGGACTTTCCGCTTGTTCGGCAAGGCATTTGAAGGTTAATCTGACCCAAATATTTTATATAGTTATAACTCGGTCATCTGTTCATCCAAGCAAGCTATACATTTGTTCTTTGTTCATGGCTGATATGGAAGAGGTGTATGCAAGATATCCTTAATTATGTTACCCTTTGTATGCAGGGTGATGGAGTTCAAAGCTATCTATCTATATTGTGTGGTCCAGTAAAACTGTAATTACAAACAAATGTCCAGGATGGCCATATTCCTTGCATTATCAGCACACAACATGTTATCTTAAAGTGATAACCCAAATAAGGTGCAAGGAAACAACTTATGTTATCAGGAGAGGAGTGCCGTGTACATCTTCATGTCAGGTTTTATGGGTATGAGTTACATCACAGTGAAGGTTCATCAGGTCATTTATCACATGTTGAGCTCAAGTCAATTTTTAACTCATGAAAGCAGACTTCATGGTCATGGGAGGAGAACCTCCACCTGTTTAAAAGAGCGTGGCATAAACTGCACTCTTTCCTGAGAAAATGTTGCATGTTTCATGCAGTCTTTCATGAGAAAATGATTAATGTCTTGATATTTGTTGTAAGTCTTATGCGTTGGTTGAACAGTAAAACCACCTTTTAACAAACTGCCATGTTTTTTGTTCTTTATGTTTTATAGCAATGCTTATATAAGCATAAAGCTGCAACAAATACACAAGACAAAAAATGAATCTATAAGATGTGGTAATGTTTCCCCTACCTACTTAATTTTAACATATGATGTGGTTTATTGTGATGATACACTGGTGCATATCCCTACAGCCAAGCAAACATAGCCACATAAAGTCAAACGTATGTTTTACATGACTCTGGCTTACGAGGAATGAGAAAATGTTCATATTGATAAGGTACTGAAAGAAATTGTGAAATTAAAACAATGCAGTGGGCATTAGTAGACTTTTCACTTGCAATTAGTTGAGAAAACTTGGACAGAGATTGACAAACTGTCTTAATCTTGTGACATTTCAAAGTTATGTGGCTCTGGTACAAATTACAGATGTGCAATAAGTCTAGCTACTTAGCATATTCTTACAAACTGAAGTGTAAGTGAGTTGCACGCACACACAAACACACACAACTCAGGACAGAGTTAGAGAGACCTCCTCAAGTCACAGTGGAGAACTCAACAGAATTCAATGCACTCATCAGTGAATGTACAATGTCTTTGGGAATGGACTGTTAGCTGAACAAGTGTCTGATGTGATCAGCTTTGTCTGTTTGTTTCAACCGAGTTTACTAGTGTCCTTGAACGTGCCAGTGAGTAGTTACATGGGTGCCATAAATGAACTTGGCGATAGCTAATGATCACGTGTCAATATTGAAGCTAAAGAGATTTTTTATCCTGAGCTCACCATGGAGCCAAAAGGCATTTGTCTGTTGAATACGCCTATGTAATGCATTTATAGCACTGGTCTGGCGACTTTGTACTCTGTGCCGCTTTGTGCATAGTGGGTAGTGCTGTACAGTAATTACGTGATTGCTCAAAGGCTGCTCTTTGGGATAAGAGGTGCCCTACTTCTTAGACTTGGATGATCGGTCTATTTTGCAATGTCATCGCAATTGATAATGAAAGAGATATCTAACAGTGCAACCAAACCTTGCTGCACTGTAATGATTCTTTAATATTATTAAGGAGGCCTTCAGGAGTGGGGACAGGATCCTGTACAACCAGGCCAGAAACACACTGACTAGAGCGGGAGATCAGAGTAGCAAAGAGAAGCTACTCTGAAAAGCTGAAAAACAGGTTTTCAGCTAACGACCCTGTGAGAGGCCTACAGGACATCACCAACTATAGGAAAACCTCCCCCCACTCCATGGAGAACACTCAACTGGCTGACGATCTGAATATGTTTTACTGCAGGTTAGTTCACACCCCTCACCTGCTCCAACTCAGACTTCACACAATCATCTGCACCCCCTATTATCACCTCCCCCCTCCCCCTGACTCCCCCCTGCACTGACGGTCTGTGAAGAGGATGTGTGCCAGCTCTTTCAGAGACAGAAGACAAGGAAGGCATCAGGCCCAGACGGTGTGTCACCCTCCTGTCTGAAAGCCTGCGCTGATCAGCTGGCCCCCATTTTTACACGGCTCTTCAACAGATCTCTGGAGCTGTGTGAAGTCCCCTCCTGCTTCAAACGCTCCACCATCATCCCAGTCCCTAAGAAACACTACAGCACTGGACTGAATGACTACAGGCCCGTCGCCCTGACGTCTGTGGTCATGAAATCCTTTGAAAGGCTGGTGTTGACCCATCTGAAGGGCATCACAGGCCCCCTGCTGGAACCTCTGCAGTTTGCCTACCGGGCAAACAGGTCAGTGGATGATGCAGTCAACATGGGGCTGCACTACATCCTGCAACACCTCGACTCCCCAGGGACCTATGCAAGGATGCTGTTTGTGGACTTCAGCTCGCCGTTCAACACCATCATCCCAGAAGTCCTCCTCACCAAACTCACCCAGCTCACTGTGCCCGCCTCCACCTGTCAGTGGATCACAAACTTCCTGATAGACAGGAAGCAGCAGGTGAGGCTGGGTGAAATAACATCCAGCACCCGGTCAGTCAGCACTGGTGCACCTCAGGGATGCATGCTCTCCCCACTGCTCTTCTCCCTCTACACAAACAACTGCACCTCAGGAGACCCATCTGTTAAACTCCTAAAATTTGCAGACGACACATCAGTCATCGGCCTCATCCGTGATGATGATGAGTCTGCATATAGGCGGGAAGTTGACCAGCTGGCCCTGTGGTGCGGTCGCAACAATCTAGAGCTGAACACGCTTAAAACCATGGAGATGACAGTGGACTTCAGGAGGAGCCCCCCAGCACTGCCCCCCCCTCACCATACTCAACAGTACTGTGTTGGCTGTGGAATCCTTCAGGTTTCTGGGATCTACAATCTCCCGGAACCTGAAGTGGGAACCCAACATCAACACAATCATCAAGAAGGCCCAGCAGAGAATGTACTTCCGGCGCCAGCTTAGGAAATACAACCTGCCTCAGGAGCTGCTGATCCTGTTCTACACTGCAGTCATCGAGTCTGTTCTGTGCACTTCAATAACTGTCTGGTTTGGATCGGCCACCAAACTGGATAGGAATAGACTCCAACGGACAGTCAGGTCTGCAGAAAAGATCATCGGTGCCAACCTGCCCACCATCTAAGACCTGTAATCCTCCAGAGTCAGGAAACGGGCAGGAAAAATCACTGCAGACCGCTCACACCCTGGACACAACCTTCTCAAACACCTCCCCTCTGGTAGGCACTACAGATCTCTGTTCGCCAAAACCTCCAGACACAAAAACAGTTTCTTCCCCCTCTCTGTCTCACTGCTGAACAGCTAACCCACTGTGGCACTGTGCAATAACCCTGGATCATTATAATAACCACTGTACAATTACTCCCGCAATCATATTTATTTATTTCAGCCTTACTGTATAACCGTCATACTCATACCATCTAATATTTATCCCTGCACTTCTTGGACTCTCCACTTCTTTGCACTATAGTTGTGTTACAATTCACAGCTCCTGTATATAGGCATTCCTCCTTGTATATACTTTTTTAGACTTCTTAAATATTGCACTGTTTGTATTGTTTTGTTTTGTGATGTATATTCTGTGTAAGCACAGTGAGAGCCACTTTACCAAGTCAAATTCCTTGTTTGTGCAAACTTACTTGGCCAATAAAACCTGATTCTGATTATTTGGGGAGGAAGGTGAGTCAAAAATCATGTTGTACCAAATCAGTGCCTGACAGAAATTCAGTACACTTAACCTTAACCTCAACACTTAAGTCCTGAGAGATTTTCTCTTTCTTGTTAGATGCCACCACCAATTATTTGTTGTCTGCTCACTTTCCTGACAATACAGATCACTAACCAGTTGACTTGGCATTTGTCATCTGTTTGTTTTACAAGCCATACTTGAAGTTCATAGCACAGAGTAAATATCCCGGCATTACAAAACACTACTTAAATTAACATAATCAAACATGTACGAGAAGTATGTTTTATATCATATTGTTTATCATAGACTGATGCAAAATAGCAGTTTTACACTTAAAGGGGCACAGAGATGAGCTTGTGTGAGTCTTATGTTTGTTTGGAGCTTCTTAAGGAAGAACTTAGACAGCAGAGGGCAGTAGCTGTAAATATGTAAAGGGGTTAGGGAGTCAATGTATCTGCACATGTCACTGAAATACCCCATACTTTCTTCCCTGGTGTTGGTAAAGTAATAACATGTAAAAAAAAAAAAAAAAAGTTCCAAGCAAGATAACTCTCCATGTGTCTGTGGCAAGTGGACACAGAATCTCCTCTGCATCCATATGAGAGCAGACACAAAAATCCCTTCCTTACACAATGTTAGTCTGTAATTAAGGCTGTGAGGTGTGCAAAGTCAAGCCAGTTATTATGCTTTTAGTCATCTTAACCATGTCATTCAGTGTCTTGCCTCATCTCACATTCATTTTTCAAATGCATTGAATCAAACCATTACATGATTGTAGGCTTTGAGTGAGTACTGTGGAACTGTGTGTACTTACATGAGACACACATTATGCTGAACCACATTACTAATCTTTGAAGCACATTACACCTAGCTAAGAGGCCACTTAATTATAGTTTTATATTGATGGCGAGGTGATTCCTTCTTTTGTACAGAAAACGGTGAAGAGCTGAGGAAGGTGGTACCATCGACTACACAGTCATTGGATGGTACAATTATATGTTGAGAGACCGAGGACAGGTTGCAGAATTCATTGTTAAGGCTATCAATACCATTGACAAGACCTTCTTGCCCTGTAAATTGAAATTGTGGTGCTAGCAGTCTGGGCTTTTGCCGTGCATAATGTGGTCTTTGACTGTGCATGAAGTGGCTATTTCAATTTGAGAGAATCACGAATAAGGCAGTTAGGAAATGGCTTTTGTTGTCATTGTTGTTAGGTAGGCTACTGGTAAGTATCAGAATGATGGTTGTCGTTTACACTGTTGTGTTGTAACACTTAGGTGAGAAATCCCCAACCAATAGCACAAGGAATGTAACATCTTGTCCTGTGTATAACAAAAAAAAATGCTTAATTAGTAATTAGTAGTCTGGAAATGCTTAATTGCCAAGCTGTTGTGAATGGTTTAGTTGACAAGAATTGTCTGTTGTTGAGGAGGTTAGGAAGGATGCTACATTACTAAAAGTTATGTGGATAAGGTCAAAACCTCTTAGATAACTGTTGAAGTAACGGCAAGATCAGTTTTGACTACCACTACACTGACGCAACAACTTGATTGACAAGATTGTGTTTGATAAGATCAATGCATTTATATGCATGCTTGGATAAAGTAAATTGAAACATGGTTTATAGATGAAATAATGAAAGACGATATATAGTTAGTGCACTTTAATAATTAAAATAATTTAATACCAAACCCATAACATGCTAGTTGGGTAAGTAAGGTTAAATAACCACAAGACTGCTTACAGCTTTTTATCAGACATTGATATACTGTACATTATTTCCCACAATACTGGCCACTTTCCACCATTTTGACTAGACTGTGCAAGACAAATGGTGCTGAAATGATTTCTCTTGACCATTTAATATAAATAAGTGCTTTATATAAGATTTACTGCATGGGCATCTAAGCTTTTACAGAGAGGTCTTGTTTTACTATGATTATTAAGACCAGAGATTCATAAAAGCAGTTTGTAATGTGCTTTGAAAACCAATGACACCTAAAATGAAAACCCAGCCTGCATTCAAAAGCATTCACTTCCTCTATTTGAGATGACCTCCACACATTCTTCATTATCATACAAATATACAATAGATAACAAATAAACAAATTAAAGGGCTATACATCCACGTTATGAATTACTTGTATGGTTTACAATAGGCCAGGGCAAATTAACTACAGAAGTAGCAAAGTAGCTACTACCAGTTCTGACTTTGAAGGTTAATAATGTTAAAATACAAATTATTGTATTAAATAACTTATTATATGTTAACAAATATTCTATTCAAAGTAATTTGTTATATCTTTTTTTGTTCAATCTTGCATGTCCCCCTGGGGCAGTCTCGCTGAGATTTGACTGATAATGTGAATTATAGTCATAGTGCACTTTCATAAACTCTGACCTCAGACCACAAGACCAAAACCTGCTCAATTACTGTCCTTTTGAGGAATGAAATAGCCATGTAGGTCCATGTGAATAGAGGCATCCACTGATGCACGTGCAATCTCCTCCATTGTCTTGGCATTCAAGACGAGCATAAAGGGGGATTTTGCTGGATTTAGAGACACGACCGAGGACAGAAGGACTCCTGAAAATTAAATTGAAGGAAAACATATATTTCATGATTAACGACATATCATTATACTTTATTGATAGTATTCACCTTACAATACAACACGTGCTGTGTTTTGTGGTAATTGTCAGAAATAAAACTATATTTTCATGTTCCTCTTTCGCATGCAGCCTGTACTACTTGCCATCATCCTCCTCCACTGCGTCGGGTGAGGCCACAAAAACAGGCTCAGATGGGTAGCACTCCTCGTCCCTCCACTCTTGATGAGTTCTGGTGACAATGTCCACTTTGGCAATCTGCAGGAAAAAGGATGGACAGCAAGACTCTTATGAGTAAATCTGTGCCTGCTATTATACCTGTTACATTATCTGGTGTTGAGACAACATGTTACCTTATTTGGATGTGGAGACCACTCCACCCTTGAACCGTAGAAATATCTGTACTTTTTGGTATTAAATTTGTAATTAATCTGTGGCAACTCTAAACCTGCGGGGGAAAAAATCGACAGCTAAGATAAAGAAGAAAAACTTTCAACCAAGGGCTTATTTGATCAAATGGTACAGGTCATTAGTTAATTTAAGGAGGAAACCTACCCACAAAGAGTGTGTCAGGCGAACAGAAGACTGAGCCATCCTTCTCTATCACTGCTTTGGCGCTTGTGTCCTTTAGTGTCACAAGGTTTGTGCCCACTGGAGTGTCCTGCAAGACGAGGTGTGACCCATATAGAATAAGCAGGCATAATTCCAGTCAAATTGAATTCAAATAATTCAAATTAGGCTTTTTTAACTTCACTGAAATGTATGCAGAGATGTCCACTATACCTTGTCAACAGTAATGGGCAAGACAAATCTCTGACAGACTGGCGGCGAGAAGATTTTGTTGTTTTCGACAAACTTATCTGTGTCTTGTCTCATGTTTTCAATGTAGAACATGTCGTACAGGTTACTGTCTTTGTACGTGATCAGATCAAATACAACATGGCCGTCTTCCTCAAAGGCATTTATGTGGTGGAACACTACAAAAGGATCTCCATAGAACTTTGTGGACACTGCCTTTCCAGTCTTCCGGTTGATCAGATTGAAATATGTCTACAACAGACAAATATAAATCGTAGTACCTCTAGAATTTAAGGTGGAAACATTAGAGGATATACACTTCAAAAGAAATAATTTGCTTACCATATCGTCTTTGTCATATTTGAGACAGCTTCCCCAGTTGACCCCTCGGAAGTAGGCCGTGGCGAGCTTGAAGATGTCAAGCTTAAAGGCCTGCTCCACGAAGACGATGTAATTCTCCGTCATGCCAAAGCTGTGGAAGTAGCTGGGATAGAGGGATGATCGGAAGGGGATGGAGCACACCTTCTCAACTTTACTCATGGCTGGCTTTTTCTTGTCTTCATCTGCAGACAGATAACAGTGTTTCTTTTCATAAACATTTAAACATTGAATATATTAAGTATGAATCTGTTTTATGTTATCCGATCTGAGTGTTGCCGCGTCAGACCATAACCCTTCTTTTTCTTGATACCTGATGCATCTGCTGGAACTTTGAATATCATGTACTTGGGTCGGCCAAAACCGATGATCGCTGTGCCCATGTTGTAGGTGTTTCCCTCTTCATCGTAGTGAGGGTGTGCAGTGGCCAAGTTTAGCGCAATGTGGTTCCTGTAATTTGTCTACAGGAAAATGTATCACATGTGTTTCATAACTTTATAAAGGGCTTTCACACCTTGGTTAAGTAACCTTTCCATGACCTTTTGTCAAATAATAATTTGGCCACACATCAACTCATATAGTAAATCAAGAGGACTATGGAACAACCTCTCAAACCACTGGCAAGGAAAACAAACATTTTCATTAATCGGTGATATCTCCTGTCCTCAAAACAAAAATGTTAAGTTCCACAGTTTTGCTTTAAATGTTTTTCATTTCAATTCAATTGAAGACAAATGTTGGAATTTTTGAACTCACCCGGCCCACTGTTTCCAGAGTGTGCGGGTCAATCTTGTTAATGTAGTTAACTTCAGATGCAGCATAGTAGTCCTCGCCATATCTTATTATGTTCACAAGGTTGTTGTCCGTGAAATCAGGGATGGCATTGCTGAAGTAGGTGAAAGCCCTTTGGAAAGGCCAAAAGTGTCATGGATCTGAATCTGCATCAGTGTTGAGTAATTTCATTTCTGTTCCATAGCAACTTAGTAAGTTGAAGTTGAAAATGAAAATGTATTGCATTGAAATTCAGGTATTACTTTGAAAATATGTTTTTGCAGGGATCAGGATAGACCATAGTCCCAAATTCTGACACAACAATCCTGTTGGCACCTGTGTTCCTTTTAAAAGTCTCACTCTGAAGGAATTTACTCCGGTAGTACACATCACCTGAAAAGTGATAGCATTCACTATCAGTAACTGTATTGCATTGCGAAATGTAGCTCAGTGTGGATAGTGCTGTGTGCTATGCCCTTCTCTCTCACCATCTTTAAAGGTGAAATTATGGAGGAGAGCCATGCCATCAAACCAGTGATTGTAAGCAGTATCCCCAATATTGAACAAGCCAGGACCATTGCGCACAAGTGTCCCCTGTAACCAGTCTGGGATTGCTCCTGGATGCAGACAGACACAAGAAAAGAAGGAATCATGCTATTTCCCCAGTCATGTTCAGTATTAGCTTTTGTCATCAGTTCAGCTGCAAACCAGTGGTTCAGACAGTTTAAAATGATAACAGCTTTGTTCAGTAACAATCACTATAACTCATATACTAAACATAAATCTCCAGATCATCGTTCTTGTTGACACCAGTTTTAAAACAATAAAATGCAACAACATGAAAGTCAAGCAGCTGTCAACCTCATATCACAAATGAACAATAAAACCCTAAAGAGATAAATAACATTTATGTTTTTAGTGACGGTTTTGAATTAGTTAATTTAAGTTTGAGTGAAAGTTTACTCGGAATTACCAAGATACTTTCGCTTTTACGGGCTCCGGGGTCTCAGATCCATTCTTAGTAAATACTGCTTGCATGATTCCGATTTGTCAGCTCAGTATTCTCCGTGCCGTACGTATGACTGCTTTCTCGTGAAATGGAATGCTGTCAAGTTCAAAGGCACCTTCGTTTACTACGCCAGTCTATATATGCGTCGACTAAACACTACCGCCTACATGCGTAACTGCATGTTTATGTATTATGTGACACATTTTTCATGACTTATTGACGCCTATCAGTCAACTTACTTCTTTGTATCTTACTTTATCGACACATGCATTCAATCTGCACTGTTGACGATCTGTGAGATACTATTGACGTGGCGCACACTACGAAAATATGTAAAACTCTATAATTCCCTTCCATCTTTATCTAAATTGCTTTTGTGGACTTTGCTACTTTTCACAAGAACACTGGGAGATCGCCTTGTTTTTTTGTGGGAAAAAAATCTAAGGAACTGAATAAGGACCCATACACATACTGTACTATAAAACTAGTAACTAAATATATTTTAGAAATAAAAAAGTCAATTTTGGGTGCAGGTACAGCACCCTTAAAGACATTATTAGAGTAATGTTAATTTCACACCGTTCTTGGTACAGCAAGCAATCAAACAAATAATCTTGGCAGGTGGCACTTTATATTTCTGCCAGCGAGGCCTGGAGGAGGTCAGTGTGTAACTGGTAACTGATAACTGGCATACCATATAAAAAAATAAACATAAATGTAGGTCAACAGAAGATCTTATAGAAATATTAATAATATCCACTTGCTTGCAAAACAGCTGAAGGAACTAGCAGTGGCAGGGCTTTTGATTATGAAAACCATTTTGGTCTTCCTTGAGAACTTAACATAAACACTATAGATAATTTACAACAACAATGTGTCGTTTCTGTTGATGACAAGATGGCACTGTACAGAACAACAGCGTCTCACTATAATAGCTGGTCAACTTCACAAGCTTATCTTCCAAAGCAGACAGTGGTCCTGAGGCTTCACTATCAACCCACTGGGAACACAGATTGTCCGGCAGTTATTTACCTATGGACCTTTTTACAGCACATTCACTACAGGCCATTGTTCACAATAATGCCTCAATGGAAATGTCACAAAGCAGTCAAACAGCCAGCCCGCTGACAGCGAACAGGTCATTTCATGAGATTGAAGCAGCATGAGGGCAACTGACGTCAGTATGCTTTAAATGTGCAGAGCTTTGAGGCTGCATCAGGTCACTAGTAGTGGCAAAGATGGAGACAGGTTTCCTTACCCAAGGTGCTCCTCATTGCGATTTTACACATATCTGTGACAAGTGGCCAAGATTATACAGAGGTGTCGGCCTGTCTAGAGCACCAGGAGGCTTTCGATGGTTCCTGTTATGAGTTTGTGGCGCAGCAGCGCACCTTCCAGAGTGCTCAGCGCTGGTGTGAGCGAGGTGGAGGACACCTGGCGTTCATTCAGAATGATGAAACGCAGCAGTTCTTCCAGAGGCAACTTCAGCCCCAGCAGGACTGGTGGGTAGGGCTGGCCCCAGCTTCCATCAACCTGACCCTGGACTCGGCTGCCGCTGAAGGTAATACAAGAGCTGTGATAAAAAAAGCTGATCACCCTGATTTGGTCTGCTGTCTTAGTACTTACAGTTACAATTGTACTCTTAATGATGGATTGAATACATGACATGAACAAAACAGAGCATTCTTAATGGTTTTTATTTTTAAAACTTGCACAGGGAGATGTGAAAGAGGGGATGTGAATGAGAACCATGTTAGTAAACCACTGATAGTACAAGTTGTTCCCACCAAGCTGTTTGTGTGAGGAGTGTGTGTGTATGTGTGTGTATGTGTGTGTGTGTGTGTGTGTGTGTGTACTACTTCTGCCTTTTCTTTAGAATAGTGTTTCTTAAACAGTGTTGTTGCAGTTGATACTTCTGAAGAAATGTAGAGGAACAAGAAGAATAACTGCTTAGCCTAACCACATATTTCTTTATCAAGATTAACATTATAAATACATTTACCATTTCCAGATCCAATTACCAGCTGATTTGGTTGAATTATTGTACTTGGTAATTGTCCCAGCAGTGATACACCAGACAATGTGATACACTATGGGCTGACAGGAGAAAGTATTTACTGCATGATTTTCTGCAGTGGGTGACAAAACAATCCTTGAACTTTTATATCTGCCGTGTTTCTCATTTGTCTATCAAATGATGCTGGAAATGCGGCCACTAAACCGGCTTCTTTTTTTTTTAAATCAGTGTTATCTCTCACTTCAGATTGCCTCCAAGCCATTTACACATCTGTCAATCAACCAAAAACAGCGCCCTCTCGATATCTCTGATTAGCAGCAGTCTGTTGACAAGAAATATTGGGTCTTAATGTGTTTATTCTCATGCCTTTGAAAATGGGTTAATGGCCAGACTGACACAGCCCTAGCTTTATCTTCTTCACAAAAGAGAAAGCATTATCACTCATTATCACGGCTTCTATTGTTCCATTTATGGGTGTTCCTCCCGTGTCTTGTTTGGGTAATTTAGACCCTACCAGGGTCAAGCTGCAACTCCAGTATACATGCTTGGTGGAAATATATTGTTTCTGATTTGAACAACGTTATCACTGGGAACCTGATCTGAGGAATCACATAAAGGGTACATATTGCAGCATGCAGGGCTGCGTGCTCCTATGTTGTGCTCTGGCGTGGTGAGTTCACCCATATTTCCGAGCTTGTAATAACTGTAGGGTGTACTGTGTAATTCTATGTGTAATGTTTGTTATTAAGAGTGTATTCATGTTCCCCTCCTTTGTTAAGGTCAGCGTGTATCTTTTGTTAGCGATAAGGAGTCATGTAGTTACCTCATGTGTTAAGGCCTGTGTCCACCTGCGCATGTGTATAAAGCCCAGAGCCTTTCCCGCACTCTATGTCAATTGTCCTCCATCTGAATAAATGCTGTGAGTGCCAAAGAGAAGCCTTACCTCCGCTCGTCACTACAACAATAAGCCTGTATTTGAAATGCATAATTAAGTATGAAAATGGTCTAGTTTCAGTCTCCATATAAAAACCACTACAAGAAAGTTTGTTTAATTTTAGAACCATTCATCCTGTATGGAAATGTATTTGGTAAAAGCTTCACTGACATTATATTACTTTCTCCTAGGAACCCTGTCCTGGCTTGATGGCTCTGATGTTAGCTACTCTAACTGGGTGGGTGAGCCCTTAGTAGGAGCCAGATGTGGCTACATCCTGCAGGATTCTGGCTTTCAATGGGAGGCCACAGACAACTGCACCCAAGAGATGCTCTTTGTCTGTGAATTTGGTTAGTCTTCATTTCCTTTTTCTGAGTGCATAGGCTTATGGGATAAAAGCAGTCTTGTTCTGTTCCTACCAGTCATGTCTGGTAACGTTCTTTTTCCTCAGAGAATGGGAAATCTATGGCTTGTGCAAACCATAACGCTACACTTCAGTGTGGCTCTGGGCAGGTGATACAGGTCGACGACAGCTTCTTCGGTAGAAAGACGATACACTACTGCCAAGGGTGGCACCTCTTCTTCCGTCACATCTTCTCAGGAGGAGTGCAGTTGGGTGGATGTAGTAGATTTAGCAGCAGGTATGGTGGTCAGCACAACATCTCTCTGCTTTACATGTGTTTTCTACTTACATTTACACACCCTAAATTGATAATATGTACATCATATACAGAAATAATTCAACAATATTATTTGGTGTTTTTCTTTGTGGTGAGGGTACAACATCTCTCTACTAAGACTACTAGACACTCAGCTGTCTCTGTATGAAATCAAAGGGAGCAAATGCCACAGCCACCCTAATGTTTGTGTCATCACTGATAGTTCAAGCAGAAAAGGATCTCTCTCCCATAGCACGCTTTGATGACTTAGAGGATAAATAAGGCTCATACTATAACAAGGTCAATATTTACTGAGGGCTTTCAGAAATATATCTGTGTTTGTAGAGGAGGCCGGATGAGCTACAGGGATGAAGTCAACACTGTGTGCAATATGGACTCCTCTCTGTGAAGTACAGTGTTTACTGTGAATCTAATACTTGGTACAGGGATACTTTCCATTGAATGGACAGCCTTGCACGAGGAGAGAGTAGACCACATTTCCTAAACAAATAGTAATACAATGACGGTTATTCAATTTCAAGGGCACTGCCATGGACTTCAAGCCTGCCAGGCTTTGGCAGATGCATCATCTTTTGGAGAACCTTGCCCTGGTCTTGGGAGCTACTTGTCTGTGGAATATCACTGTAAAGATGGTAGGTGCTCTCTGTCTCAACCTGATTGTTTATGCTTTCCAAAATTGTCCATATTTATAGACATAAAAACATAAAAATGATAGCTGGTAGTGGTCATAGTGAAATCATGGACTGTAAATATGTCAAGGCAAATTAATGGATCAGTATTCATGAAGGATAAAATTAGTGATTATACAGCCCTGGTCAGTAATACTTAACTGAAGCTTAATCTGTAACATTGTGACTGTGTGAACCTTTGGTGTACATACTGTACGTGCCCTTCTGCCTGCCATGTTGTATTCATAATCTCCTTATCTGTTGCATTACCACCTACACCTGTTCCCATATCACTCAACTCTATTCCCATATCATTCACTCAACAAATGGTATTGAATGGTATTAAAATGATGGTATCTGTTGCCTATGAGGTCTGTGACATATTTATAATTGTCCTCCAGGTCTTCACCTGCTCATGAGCAAGCTGGCTGCTGTCTTTGACAACGTCACTATCCAGGTGAAGTGGCTGTTGCACCCATTTCAGGGCAACCTGACATGCACTTTCAGTGCAGGTGATGGCCACACTATCGATCCATACAGCCCTGATGAGTGAGTTTAGATGAGTGTGTTTTTACTTTATAAGCAATTTGCATCAATTGTATTTGTAGCGTTGCCACAACTTTTACAGACTACACCCACATTGAAAAGAAGGTTGATGATTTATCCAGAAAGCAGAAGTGATGATACGGTCAGGGATGCAATAGATGACCTTTGGAGTTTAGGAATTGCACTTTGCTGTGATGTTGACATCCACATTTATGAATCTCTAAGCTAAAAAAGAGATATTTGGGATATCACAAAACCTCACAAGCATAGATAAAGTAGGCTGGTATGTGATTCTGATTGAAAAGAAAGATAGAACATGGAACACAAACATTCTGAGGTTCTAGAAAGAGGGTCTAGCAGCATCTAAGTGGTGTTTAATCAGCTTTCCTTTGGTTAGGTCACAAGCCAGTGTGGTGCATCAGTATAAACATGCAGGGGGGTGGAGTGCTCCACCAGTGAGTGGCATGTGACAGCACAGAAGACCATCACTATCCAGGAACCACTCAGTGAATTTGGTGTAATCAAGTGCTACAGCATGGGCCAGTCAATGATCAGCGCAAACTGCAAAGCCCTCGCCAACAACCCTCTCACAATCCAGGTCGAACTGGAGGCAGGTAACCAAAATGTCTCCATGCGGTGCCCATGTGAAATTAGTTTTAATGGTACCATTAGAGTTGATAAGATGAGCACATGACTTCATTTTCACAGGAACCAATGTCACCTACAAAGTTCAGAGCGATGTCACAGTGCTGGCCTTGTCATCCGCCGCTATTGGCATATACCCTCACAACATCACATTGGGTCCAGAGGCGGTGCAGAGACTGGGTCTAGGCTGCCATCAGCTGACTCTGCTGGCCTCTAACAACGTCACCGCTGCAGACCCCTCCGCTGCACTGGAGGTGTGTGTGTTAGAGCTGGTGCAGGGCCTACAGGCATCAGTGTCATCGCAGGCTGGGCTGTGCCCTGAGTCAGACCTCCAGATCACGGTCTCTCTGGACCACGGAGCTCCCGTGCAGCTGCTCTTCCAGATATCCGACAGCGACAATAAGACTGCCCAGGACACAAGAGAAATGGACAGTGGCAGTCTTCAGGTTTTCAACATTTCAACAAGTGTCCAAGGTTTCCATGCTTTTAAAAGATTTTCATTACAATGTAATCAATCAGAGAATGCTCTCAGAGTTGTCTGATACCTATATTGTTTGTATTTTAGGAACAGTGCAGTGAAGGTCAAAGCATGGAATTCAGTCTCAGCCCTAGATCAAGATGCAGGAAATACAACAGTGGTTTGCCTCCCTGAGTTAGAACTTCGGTCAAATGATACTCAAAATTCAGTAGGTTTTCCCTCAAAGATGCATTCAGCTATTGAATCCTTACTTGATTCTCTGTAACTCTCATGTCAATGCTACACCTAGTTAAACCGGAATTAAACTGATCCATATAACTCCCATGACTTTTCTATTTAGAGCGAGGAGCATGTGAGAATTCCCAGGTCCAATCCTGAAATTAAAATGACTCCTAAGGATCCTAACATTGGAGACACAAATGTCAAGCTTGAGGTCACTGGAAATGGAAAAAATTATGATAATCAATGGAGCTGCAGTAAGTCTGTCACAACATGTTATGGTTATATGTTGACTAGCATGACATTGGTGTCACTCTGATTGGGATTTCAATTTTTTCTGTTTTTCAGTCAGTCAGAATTGTAAATGTCGTGAAAGCTCTGATGGGGAAACTCATCAGATTTCCGAGGACTGCCTTCCAAGGCCCTTTGAATATGTAATGTACTCTGTGAAAGGCACGAAGACTAAAGGAAATTCGGGTAAAACTGAGGAGTTTACAAAAAACAAATGTGTAACCATTACTCCAAAGAAAGAAATAACTGTCAAAATAAGGTGTGAAGCTATTTTTGGTTATATATATACATTTCGTTTTAATGTTTTGGGGATTTAATGTAACACATATTGTTTGATGTCTTATGCTCCAGGATTTCAATGGCAATGCAAATTAATCTTCTTTTCAGTTGTGCGCACTGTAACCCTGTCAACGTTAAAAATGATCTAAGACTAATTGTGCAATGTGAGGGTTGTCAGACGATAGTGTGGTTAATGGAAGACACATCTGCAGTCTCTGTGAGTGTGTTTACTTATATTTATATTATATTATATATATATACTGGTGATATTTTATACTGTATTTTAAAGCTCTAATAATTTGGCTGAATTCTGTTGTCTGTTTTTGTTGTTGTTTTTATCTTCAAGGACATCCTCAGCCCCTGTTACGGTGATCAAAAACGTCTGACTGAGGTAGGGAGAGGTAGCTCATGGGCGGTCCCAAAGGCAACCCTTGTAAATGCACAGCAGAAGATCAAAGTGGTTGTTTATGGTAAGTGCCTTATTCTAGTTCAGACACTGTGCACATGAATATAAGTCACTATATGTAACTCACTGATGTTTTGTATTTACTATATCCACGATAGGTTCAAAAACAGTATCAGGAATAACAACGTCTGGGCATGGTGAATTTACAATTCCATTAACTGGCACCCCAAGTGTGGCACCGACAAATTCTGCATCTATCACAACAAAAGGACAGTCTAGCTCTGAGACCAGCACATCTCTGTCTGCTACGACCGCAGCTTCTGGGCCCAGCACATCAGTCTCTGCTACAACCTCAGCTTCTGGTCCCATCACATCAGTCTCTGCTACAACCTCAGCTTCTGGTCCCAGCACATCAGTCTCTGCTACAACCTCAGCTTCTGGTCCCAGCACATCAGTCTCTGCTACAACCTCAGCTTCTGGTCCCAGCACATCAGTCTCTGCTACAACCTCAGCTTCTCCTGGGACGAGCGCAGCTCCACCCAGTGTCCTCTCATGCAGGACCAACCCAACTGCTGGAGATGGTCTTTCTCCATTTACCATCACATGTAAAGTAACCCAGTTGTTCTGTACTCCTGGACCCTGCACCTACTGCCTCAGGACTGCCAGTGGTAAGGAACTACTCTTGGGTACATTGTTAATGTCAAGCTTTGAAGAGTTTCTGTCAGTTATGTCAGATGGTGATCGCTTGGAATACTTAAAATTAACTGAAACTGTTCCAATTTGTTTTCTATTTTTATGAAGTCAAATAAAAATGAACAGGATGAAGGTTTATATAGTAATTTAAAGTGTATGAACTAACTGCATTATCATTCTTGATATAGTGACCAAATCTTGATTAACACATTGGCTCATTTTGTTATCTTTTTGTAGGCAATTACCTTTATTGTGGTAATAATCCCGAAAAGAGGTCACTCTTTCTGCCGCCAGGGGACAAAAGTAGTGACTACAGCCTGACTGTCATTGCAACTTCGCAGAACTCAGCAGGAGAAACCTTAAACTCCACAATTGTCATCACGGTTTGTGATTGCTAATAAGACAATTCTCAGTTCTTATCTGATTTATTTCGATCAACAAACCTTGAACAGAATATGTTGAAGGGAATGACATGGTATCAGCAGAGGTTTTAATGTTAGGCTAACATTATGTGAGGCGTCTAGCATAGGATAACACTCATCCAGTTCAGCCACACTAGAAACTGTGTTTGAACATTGTTCACCCTTATGACAAGACACAAACTGACATGATACAGTATGTGGAAAATGGACACGGATGAAACTGAAAAAATGATGGTTGATGTGTTTGTCCACATTAAATGTATGTCTGTCATTTAGGTGAGGGACTCTATTGCAGAGTCCTCTGTACAGGGTCTCCAGAACTTGGTGTCAAATCAAGTGGCAGAGTTGCAGAGCCAAGGCCAGCTTACAGGGGCAGCCTTGGCGCAGATGTACCAATCTGTGTCCAATGCCTTGAATGAAGGTTCCAGTGAGGAGGAGAAGAGTGCCAGAAAAGAGGTATCAGTGCAAATCATAAGCGCTTAGCTGAAGGTTAACATAAACGATTATCCAAACAAATTACATGTTGATGGGGTAACTGTCGTGATCATGAGTTTAGCCCATGGTATTGCCGTGAGATGCTAAGATGTGGAATCCAGTTCAACGATCATTTTGGTTTCCTTTCAGCTCAGAGAGCAGATGGTCACCAACATGTCCGTAGCGATAAAAAGTGCCCCCATCAAGAGTCCAGAAGAGGTTCAGGCCATTGCCAGTGCTGTGGCAAAACTTACTAAGCAAGATGATGAGCTGACTACAGCAACACAGGTAAAGGACTTCTGGACTTTTGTGCTGGACCCTACGTTTCTTAAGGAAATACTTATCTCTGTCATATATGGCTCGCAATACAGTCTGAGTAGGTGTGCCACACAGACACAGATATCTTGTCTATGACTATGAGCTGCTGGATCTGAGAATCTAGGGCCCCCTACATACTCTGATCAGAGGGGTTAAAAGGGGTTTAAGGAACCCAGTGTGATATGGGACTGGAATTGAGCCTTTGAGGACTACCTTAGCCCATGATGCACACTTTTTGTTCCCTTACGAACAGATTCAGGCCAGCTCTGTTTTGTCAAAACTCAGCAAGTCCCTCACCTCATTTCCACTCCCTGGAAATGATGCAAGTGAGCAGATGTTGGAAGCATCCAGGCCTCTCATTGAAGCTGCTAGTAATATCCTTGGGGTCTCAGCAGCTACAGATAAACAGGTACTTTTGCTGCATGAAAAGTGTAGTTTCAAATGATTTAAATGTTTGAATAAATATGATCTGGTACAGGCACTCACTCATTGACGTTTACATATATTTCAGAGTGAGATCACAGAACATTTACTCAATGCTGTAGACAATGTCCAGAGTGCCCTTCTTGCAGGGAGAACGCTCAGCCAAGGGCCCACAGTCTTAAGCACTCCTCAGATTAGTTTGTACGTCAACAGGTAAGGACCAGCTACTTACGCTGCAGGGTCATTTTATATTTGTTCTTTCCATTACGCTAAGCTACACAAGGCATATCTTTTTTCCATTCCGTAGTGGATCACTGAATTGGTGCTTTATTACCGAAAGATCAATTTATCATTTCTTTATGTAATATTGTCTATATACAGCTTGCACTTAAAAAAAATCTATCACACAATATCCCTCCTGTAGACTGTCTCCGGAGGACCTTAAGAAACAGTCATTCACAATTCAGAACTCCAGCTCTGCCAGCTTCACCTTCCCACCTTTGGATCCCTCTGTTGTGCCACCAGAGAAGCCAGTGGATGTCCGCGTAAGAATTAGGCACACAGTGTAGACAATGCATGGATGCTAATGTATGTTCTGTCTAAATTGTGTTTGAATGCAACTGTTTGGACTATTATGTAATTTCAACTAATTACTTTCTCTGCTCCTGCATATTTCACTCCACTTGTCAGCAATGGTGTTTATCCTCACTTCTGGTTGACCACCTGTCTGTGTTCCATATCAGATGATGAGCTTTGAGACAAATCCATTCTCCTGGAATGAAGCACAGCCCATCAATGGCACAGTGGGAGCTCTGTCTCTCACCCGAGAGAATGGCTCTACCATCCCCGTTGGGAACCTGGCAAATGAGATTGAGGTTGGCATGTTTACATAAGTTGTTACAGTGTTTTGTTTATTGTATGTTTATTGTATGTTGTAAATCCTTTGTTTAGCTAAGGTGGTTCATTTGAGACCCAGTTTTCCAGTAACTGTTTTGATTTTGTTCAGATTTTTTTGCCGAGGCCATTAGCTGCTGGAGTGAACAGCACTTTTCTGGACCTCGGAAATTTCAGCACGATCATGATCAATGTGACATCACCTAATGTGTCCCTGGTGCTCAAGCTGGACCCCTCAGAGGACATCTCCTTACACTTGATGATAGGCTTTCAGGAGTATCCCAATAACACACACTACGAGGCACAAACTTACCTACCACATGAGGGAAACACACAAGGTGTCCACATTGAAACTCATTCCTAATAATATGCACAACTTCTCAAATCAAGATAACTGAATGACTGAAATGTGTTTTGTCATTCCGTTGATTCTGTGCAGATGAGAGATATACATGGGTGTTGAGCCCCAGCAATATGACCATAGATGAAGGTATATACTACCTTCTAGTGAGGCCCATTGTAGAAGTTGGTGTAAACTCTACAAATGCCTCAGTGTCCATCACATCCATCGCTGCTCAGTGCGTGTATTGGGATGAACTAAAGCTTAACTGGAGTGACTATGGATGCAGGGTATGTTCTTTTTGCATTACATTTCTGCACTTATCTGAGAGTGATTATGCATTTTACCAAAAAGCAGTGTTGGTTATGAAAGCATTTTACAATGAAAACAGGCTTTATTCAGATTGTTATTACCCATCACTACCACCTGATTCATTTAACTTGATGATGTTCTGTATTTTAGTCTATAGCACATCCTCTACTCTGTATCCATAGGTTGGCCCTTTGACTACGCCCCTGGTCACACAGTGCTTATGTAACCACCTGACGTTCTTTGGAAGCTCCTTCTTTGTCATGCCCAATGTGATAGATGTCACTCAGATTGCTCAGCTTTTTGGCACTTTTGTCAACAATCCAGTGGTGGTGTGCTTTATTGGTGCTATCGTCCTGTCCTACTTTGTGGTGGTGATATGGGCACGCCGGAAGGACGTTAAAGACACAGCTAAGGTCTGTCTCATTTATTACAAACCTCACAGATACGTATGTGACATTCTGGTTGGTATTTTACAAGCCCAGCTATGACTAGACTAGACTGTACATATATCAGAATACTTTTCATTGTATATTGTTCTATGATTGGCATCATACCCTGAATAGTTTTGTATGCTGTTGGAGTTTCATCCAGTGTGATAGTACTGAAAGACAGTCAGAAGCAGTTGTAGCTCAAGCTGGACGGTCTTAAGGCCCCTGACACTTTGTGCTGATACTGGCTAGTCCCACTAAGGGCAGCTCCAGGGACTGGTGGTTACTTACCGGTCAGTGCCTCTGGCACCTTGCACTGACTGCTAGAGAGTGCCACTAGGGGGAGCTCCAGGGACTGGTTACTTACTGGTCGAAACCCCGCAACCCAGCACAGCCACCATCAAACTGCAGGGGGGCAACACAGCGGGAGAACTGTGAACCAATGAACACTGTCCCCTCCCTCCTACCGAACAGCTGCAGCTCTGGTCCACCATTTCTCTGGTCTTCCCCAGAGCGCTGCCTGGGACAACCACGCTCCGCATTGACACTGTCATGGGAGGCACACACAGATGCTAGGGAAGAAGTCGCTGCAGTTGACGGTCATCGGTCAAGTGGTCCACCATTCATTCTGGCAGGCCATCATCCAGGACCCATGCAGAGGAGCCATGAGGGATGCGTGAACTGATGCACGGATTGTGTGGGGGAGCATCTGCATGAACTATCACATAACTAAATGAGAAAGAACAGATCTTGACAAGACCTGTTTGTTCCCGTTCAGAGAACGTTTTTTAGACTGAAGAAGCTGGAGTGATATGGTATTAGATGAATAGCATATTCATGGCTAAGGAGGATCTTAATGACAAATATCAATATGTACAAATAATGTCGAATCTAATGAGTTGGTTAATTGTGGGGTTCCTACAGGGTCTACTAGCATAAATATTTTATTTCCACATTTTTTTCCCTTTTAAACAGTGCAATGTATATAGTAAGCTATCTGTTGTTGCACCAACATTATATTGGCTTTTGACTTGTCACAGCATTTAGTGTTCCTCAACAGACAAAAACTCAGAAAGACTCAATTTCAAGAGGTCGTGAAATGATCACTGTAGTCATAAGTTGAAAGAGGTACTAACCTGTAACTACCCAGCTCCCCCTAGTGGCACTCTCCAGCAGTCAGGTAAGTACCAGTCCCTGGAGCTCCACCTAGGGGTACCATCCAGTGCTAAGTGTAAGGTGCCAGTGTTCACAGGAATTACCAGTTTGAGCTACAACACCCTCTCAAAGTAGTTGTGGATCCCATTATATAGATCATCCTTATTTGTGAATGTATTTATTAAATTACATTTAATAAGAATTACTGATCAACTCACAGTAGTCTGTATTTGTCAGTTATTTCACCCATTTTGTGCTGCCTCTTAGGTTAAGGTTACTGTGCTGGAAGACAACGACCCCTTGGCAGAATACAGATACTTTATGAACATCAGCACTGGGCACCGGCGTGGGGCTTCTACATCCTCTCAGGTCTGTATACCTGACTACTTCAAGGTCTTAATGACCATCTCTGATTGGTCAGGTCTGTATACCGGACTACTTCAAGGTCTTAATGACCATCTCTGATTGGTCAGGTCTGTATACCTGACTACTTCAAGGTCTTAATGGCCATCTCTGATTGGTAAGGTCTATATACCTGACTACTTCAACGTCTTAATGGCCATCTCTGATTGGTAAGGTCTGTATACCTGACTAATTCAACGTCTTAATGGCCATCTCTGATTGGTAAGGTCTGTATACCTGACTACTTCAAGGTCTTAATGGCCATCTCTGATTGGTAAGGTTGCAATTTCCTGTTGTTGTTATTTTGAGATACTATTTTTTCTCTCATTTACTGACAATGACTATGTGATGCCGGTTATAGTGAGTTTTCCTATGTCAAAGGTCACACTGTGTCTTTGGTCCCATGGCAGGTGACAGTGACTCTGCTGGGCACTGAGGGTGAGAGTGAACCCCACCATCTGACTGACCCAGACAAGCCAGTGTTTGAGAGAGGAGGGGTGGACATGTTTTTACTGACCACACCATTCTCACTGGGGGACCTGCAGAGTGTCAGGCTTTGGCATGACAACTCAGGAAATCATCCCGCCTGGTAACATAGATTTGCCTGTGCACTGCCACCAGTCAAGACCTCATCCACTCATATTTTCCTACTTACTGCAATCATTAAACAATAGGCTACACGTTAATTTCACAAATCTGTCATCCACTCATCTGAAAAAGTTCATCGTACCAAGATACGTGCTGTGTGCCAGATCTGAACCCAAGTCTATGACACAGAGCTAACCAAAAGCAGGGTTGGTGTAGCATCACTAAACCAGGCACACAGTACTATTACATCTGTGTCTGTGACATCCATGTTTTACAGTGACTCTTATGCCTGCCTCTAATGTTCTGTGCAAAACAGGTACATTAACAAAGTGATGGTGCAGGACATTGAGACAGGGCAGAAATGGCACTTCCTCTGTAGCTCATGGCTTGCCATAGATATGGGGGAGTGTGTCCTGGATAAAGTGTTCCCTGCAGCTACAGAGATGGACTTAAAGAGATTTAGGTAAAACATTGTGTTTTTCAATTTGTTCTGCATATGTTGTTTGATTGTGACTAGAACATTTTTTTGTCATGATAAGTCCCAGTCTTTAGCAACATATTGTATTGGAATTCAGGTATGACAAAAATATCGATTTTCTTCAAGTTAATTTATGGGTCTATGTCCTGTTTTTCATGTGGCAGCAATCTGTTCTACATGAAGACAGCAAAAGATTTCCGCGACGGCCACATCTGGTTCTCTGTGATCAGCCGTCCCCCAAACAGTACCTTCACATGTGTGCAGCGCGTCTCTTGCTGTTTCTCCCTGCTGCTCTGCACAATGCTGACCAGCATCATGTTCTACGGCGTGCCCACAGATCCCGCTGAGCAGACCATGGACTTGGGTAAGTCTCTGCAGATTTCACCTTTTGCCAAACTACCTGGATGAGAACAACAGACAGCAGCGCTCACTTCTGAGGTAAGATGCCTTTTAAGGTTAGACTATTTCTTTATCTTCTTTTCCCAATATGACAGGTCACATAGAGTTCACCATGCAACAAGTGATGATTGGCATCCAGAGCTCCATCATCATGTTTCCCATCAACCTCCTCATTGTCAGCATCTTCAGAAACACACGTCCCCGACAGCGGAAGTCCAAGAAGTCTGGAAAGGAGAGGACCATGGCAGAGACGTGCAAACAGGCAAAGAGTGGTCGTGTGTCACCAACTCAGCCACCCTCTCCTGAGAGCCAGCACAGGGAAATAACACCAGACGCTGTCATCAAGGTAAAACAAATTACACAGATAATCAGTAACTCAGCTTTAACCATCTAATAAGTGGAATGGGTCTTCAATTTTATGCTGGTAATGTCTACACTTTCCCCCAGGACATAAAAAGAATAGCTCAGTCCCTCTCCAAGGTCATGAAGAACCCTCTTCCCAGGATAGATGTAACATCTGGCAAAAACCCTGACATCAACACTCTTCTGTCACTCGTGGAGGATATCATCCGGCAGCAGAACCGTGCAGGGGACAGGTTTTACACAGATGACTCCAAGTTTACTGTCACCTTAGAAGGTTATTACAATATTGTCTTATTAATGACAAATGCATCTTGTAAAAGGGAAGTTGCAATTCTTAAAAAATGGGGTGTAATTCTTTGTTGCTGACAGAGAACACTTCCTCTGAAAGTCCAAAGAAAATTACCAGTGATGGCCAGAGGTGCAGTCTCTACAGCCAATACCTCTACCGGCAGCTTCAGCATGTGGAGAAAGAGCTGGGGCTGCTAGGCCCCACCCGCTTCTCCAACCCTGACAGCTACAGCCAGGCCGTGCAGCAGGTGAGGGGTATGAAGGATCTCCTGGAGCCCCACCTGTCTTCAGCCTCCAGCGCAGATCACCCCTCCCGCAGCCCTAGCCCGGAGGACAGCACAGAGGGAGGAGGCGCTGGCAAGAAATGCTGTCAGGGAGGACTGCCCTGGTGGTTTGTGTTCATCGGCTGGCTTCTGGTTGTGGCGACCAGTGGAGTGTCTGCGTTCTTCACTATGTTGTACGGGCTGAAGTACGGGAAAGAGCGCTCAGTCAGCTGGCTAATCTCCATGGTGGTGTCCTTCTTTGAAAGCCTTTTTATCACTCAGCCTTTGAAAGTAAGAAACTTGAAATAACTTTAAACCAACTGCATTTAATTAAATGAATGTATATAAAAAAAGACTTTTATGATATGCTGACATATCTGTGTTATATTCGACACCACACAGGTGCTTGGTTTTGCAGTTTTCTTTGCCCTGGTGCTGAAGAAAGTCGATCAGGAAGAATACGGCGATCCACCTATTGATGGATCAGGGCCAAATGCAGGTACCTATTTATTATTATTATTTATTATTATTATACCACAAATCCTTTGTTATGCATAAAGATACTTTATCATAATGTCATGTATCAGTTATTTAACGTAAATTAAATAAACACACACATACATACCTTAAGGTGATCCTGATGCTGTACGGATTGCACGAAGAGACAGCACGTGCAGCTTCTACCAGCCTCCGCCACCCTCAGACATTGAGAGGATGAGAATGAATATGATCAAGGAGCAGAAAGTATTTGCTCTTATCAAAGAGATCCTCAGTAAGTGAGACCTACTGATAAACACTGTCATTCCATCCACTGAAGAATCAGAACTAACCGTTTTTTCCTTCCGCAGTATACATGGGGTTCATGTGGATGTTACTCTTGGTTGCCTATGGTCAGAGAGATCCAAATGCTTACTATCTGAACCAGCACATTCAGCAAAGCTTCAGTTGTGGAATCGCAGATTCTATGAGTCACAAGGAGGTGTTTAAATGGGCCAACACATCCGTTCTGAACAACCTTTTTGGACAATATCCGGGTAAGCAGTTTGTTATTATGTAGTTTTCATAGACAAATGTTTCATTATACCATTTGAGGATTGAATAACAGACAAACATACAGTATGACAAGTACAGTACAGTATAATATTTAAATGGAAGTCAAAGGGGAACATAAGCCTAGCCCTAGTCAATGTTTAAAATACAAAATCATCTCATCATCATGTCAAATCCACAACATGAAGGTATGTGATGTCTGCACTTTAATTGTACACAGCCTCATGCACTCATTAGTCTCTGTTTACTCTAGGCTTCATAACAGATGGGAATTCCAAACTTATCGGCAATGCCCGCCTTCGCCAGGTGAGGGTGCAGAAGGACTCCTGTCGCATTGCCCGTTCTATGCGCCAGTCTGCCACTGACTGTCATGCTCCGTACTCTTGGGAGATAGAGGACATGGGCTCTTATGGACCAGGCTGGAACCGGTCCAGGGATATGAATACCTCACAGGAGGCTCTCAGACCCTGGCGTTACCTGAGTCAGGTCAGACTCAGAGCACATCCCATCTGGGGCAATGTGGCCATGTACAGAGGGGGAGGCTTCGTAGTGAACCTGGGCCCTGACTTACCCAATGCTACAAGGTAAAAAGATGACAAATGAAAAACTGTAACGATAAGAACTTAAGATCACTTGCAGGGTTGGCAATGTTACTTTTTAAATGTAATAGGTTACAGACTATGAGTTACCCTGTTAAAAGTGTAAGAAGTAATGCAACTATTTTGTTGGTACAACTTGTTACATTTGATTACTTTCGATTTCTTTTTGATTAGTAGATGAGAGGCAGTGCATAGTCTACATATAAGCTTTAAAGCTTTTTACAGAAAATAATATATTCAGATGTTACCCCTTTGTAATCCCCAACATGTTGATTAGTAACTATAATTGAATTACATATTTTTTCTCAATAACTGTAACTGATTACCATATTTTTCTAATCCACAGTGCTCTTCAGTACTTATTCGACAACAGATGGCTGGATGTTTACACTCGTGCCATCTTCGTGGAGTTTACTGTGTACAACGCCAACATCAACCTTTTCTGCATTGTCACACTAATGCTAGAAACAACAGCTGTGGGTAAGGCGGGCATCTTATTGATTAGAGCCATTTCACATTCAAATATCAGAGATCAGACATAAACACAATAATTTTATAATGTGTAATTACTTCCAACAATTCAGCAACATTATGTTTGTACAGGTGCATTCCAGTATCGTAGTGAGATACAGACTGTCCGTATCTATCAGTCTACGGGTGGCCTTCACATTTTTGTCATGGCCTCTGAGGTCATCTACTTTCTCTTCATTCTCTACTATATGTTTGTCCAGGTGAGTATTTTTCATGAAGGACTTACCTAAAACATAAGTAGTAAAAATGAACAAGACTGTTCATTCCTCCGTAGCCATAGTTCCATCTGTAAAGCCATCATTCTCTCTCCTAATAGGGTAAGCTAATGAAGCAGCAGAAGTGGGCCTACTTTAAGACTAAATGGAACCTTCTAGAGCTCTCCATCATCATCCTCAGCTGGAGCGCACTGAGTGTCTTCATCAAGAGAACATTGCTGGGAAACCGGGACCTGGAATTCTATCAAAACAACAAGGACACGTGAGTGATCATCATTTTTCAGGTGACCATCCTTATGGTGCAGAATCTTGGGACTGGATCGTGAAGTTATATTGAAACCTCTTCTCCATTAGGTACACCAGTTTCCATGAGACTGCTACAGCGGATGCAGTGCTGGGCTACCTGATCGCCTTCCTGGTTCTCTTGTCCACCATAAAGCTGTGGCACCTGCTGCGGCTCAATCCCAAACTGCACCTCATCACCTCCACCCTGCAGAGAGCGTGGACAGACATCTCTGGCTTCCTGCTGGTCATGACCATCATGCTTCTGGCCTACTCCATTGCTGTAGGTTACCCACGCACGATATCCATGCAACCACCGGCCTCCAGTGTAATGGTTTGATATCACAGAAGCATACAATTGATGCTATTATGTAAATCTGATTGTTAGTTAGATTCACTGTATTCCTAACCAATAAACAATCTCATATTAAACTACACATATTTTTGCAGTGCAACCTAATGTATGGCTGGAAGCTATACTCATACAGGACTTTCATTAATGCCGCACAGACTATGGTCAGCTTACAGCTTGGAATCTTCAACTATGATGAGGTAAATTCTTGGTAAATGTACTTTCTACAGAAATTAATGCAAATAGGTAACAGCTCATGAATCTCTTTGTTTTGGTTTTGGATTATAGGTTTTGGACGATAACCCAGTTCTTGGTGCATTCCTAATTGGATCGTGCATCATCTTTATGACCTTTGTGGTGTTGAACCTCTTTATTTCTGTGATCCTGGTGGCATTTAGTGAAGAGCAACTTCACCATAAGGTTTTGACATAACAAAACATTTGACCTTTTGATTTTAAGAAAATACTCTTAAATATTATACCCTGCATTCTCTGTAAGTGTATGTCTAAGATTCGTGAGATTTTAATTACATTGATATCCTTTTATTCCCCAGCCATCTGAAGAGGAGGAGATAGTAGACCTGATGCTGATGAAAATCAGCAGCCTGTTTGGAATCAAGGTCAAAAAGAAAGAAGACAACCACTGCAGTGCAAAAGAGAGTGGCTCCTCTTCCACCACTAACAATCCTGCACCATCTGTCATATCATAAAACTGTTTGTCTTCCATTGTTACTTTAGCAACAGAAGCACTCTGGTGCTCAGTAGTCTGGTGTCTGGGATTTTAGTAGGGAAGTGATGTTGCCGCATGTAGGACAAAGTTAGTATGCAAAATAAATAAATATACTGCTTTTGGTTCTTGTTTATGTATACACATATGCTGTATGTTGCTAACTTGAACTTCTTATAATTAAAAGACAACATCCCAAGATTTGGGGAAAGTAGTTGTGATGTGTTAGGGAGCATCCTGTGTCTTTCATATATGAATTATTTTGGATGGC
The DNA here is from genome assembly GCF_900700415.2 of Clupea harengus. Taxonomy (NCBI): domain Eukaryota; kingdom Metazoa; phylum Chordata; class Actinopteri; order Clupeiformes; family Clupeidae; genus Clupea; species Clupea harengus. Next base: position 20,810,383 of record NC_045157.1, read on the forward strand.
GTAAACATTGTAAACTGTCCACATGTTATCACTGAGAGATCCTAGTGAAATGGTATTTGAATTTCCTAACTATACTCGTTAGTGCTTTGATTATCACACGCTTTTTCTGGTGTGGAATAAATACATAAAGGCCAAAAATGATGTGTGGAATATTTCATACGAATAATTCAGTGCATAATACGCTGGTGCAGAATTCATGTCTTCATGTATTGCATCCATACAGGAGGGGTGCATATGGTTGAACATTGTGGAACGGTCAGAGTAACTCTAAAGCAGTTCCTCCTGAGCCCGTCAGACATATTGTATTTCTTTATAATGAGATTTAGATTAAATTAAATTCACACAGGATATGTATTTTTGTAAATCTATAAAACACAAAATGAACACATCTGTGCCATCTAATTGGTAATGTTTCTAAATGAAGAGCTACAATAGAGCACTTAAGGTTTTTTTTTAAGGGACAATACATTTATTTTATGATGGACTGTCCTTGTCATAAAATAAATAAACCACAATTCAAGTCTCAATTTAATGGGGTAAGTATTGCAAAGGCATTAGAATAACTACTATGTTGTACAATAGGTTATATGGAGATGGTTTAGTGTGCTTTCAGTGGTATTAATATAGACATTGTGCTGACAAACCAGTTGAATAAGCAGCTCACTGAGGACCTTGTTTTCATACAGCATACTTTAAGTGCAGCCATTTGGTGAAATTTGAGTCTTATGATTAATGTCCTTGATGCTTATTAATTAATGTAAAAGATGATCTTCCCGTGACCTGCCTCTCCCCCTTGCAAATACTATGAGGCTTCAGCTATATTGAAAATGATCGTTGGAAGGTTTGAAATTAGAATTTTTTTTATTTAGTAAAAATGGCTTACATGTTTGTTCTTCAACAGATCCTACACCAAGGGGAACAAAAGAGTAGGTTACAACCACGCCTTGATGTTTCAAGGACTGTTGCAGTATATGACTGTCAGATACCAGCCTCAGTGTTTTTCTTTAAAAAACAAACAAAAACAAAAAAAAAATCTCTATATAATACGTAGCACAGATGGATTTAATGACCAATGACAAAAAAAAATGGGATTCCCTTCCCTCTTTTAATCAAAACAAAAGCATGTTGAGTCCTCTTTATCAAAAAGATAAATACAATGCCCGACCAAACCTGTACTTACAAACAGGACGGGGGTACCAAAAAACAAACATCCTCTCAACTTTAGTCAAGACGGTGTGAGCCCATGCTAGAAGCACTAGTTCATTTCTTTTCCTTTTTCTCATCTTTCTTGGATGGGGCATCTCCCTTCTCCTTCTCCTTCTCTTTCTCTTTTTCCTTCTCCTTCTCTTTGTCCTTGTCTTCTTTCTTCTCTTTCTTGGCATCATCTTTCTCTTGACCCTCCTTCTTCTCAGCGTCTCGGTTTGCAATTTTGTTGTTGATTAGATTGTGGAGGGCCACGACGGAACGGATTAGGGAGGCCAAGTAGACAACCAGCATCTGGTCGTTTGTCTTGAGGTAGAAGGCCTTAATGAACTCCTGCAAGTTGACATCCGGCAGCAGATTGAACACATCCTGCAGCTGGTAGATGATCTGGTGGTTGATGGGCAGTTTGCCAGTGGCCACCTTCTCAAGGTAACCCTTGATCTCCAGCAGTTTGGAGTTCAGGCCCTTCAGGCCATGTACCTGGTTGGTGATGCGCTGAGACAATGTTCCGACTGTTGTGTCCTTGATATCTCTGTTAAAAATAAAATAAGTTTAAGTTTGAGAAATCAGAACTATTCAGCTATGGCATTTCAATGTCCATCATCTCCAGCAGCACAGGACTCAGCACCTGCCAAATGACCCTACCTGAGTAAATGCTCCACACCAACTTCTTCAGCCTCTTCAGCTCCAATTTCACTCGTCACATGCTCAAATGTCTTTGAAGTGGGAGTTCCATCCTATCACACAGAGCACAGCAAAACATGTCAGGCCCTATTTATCCGATCATCATCTTTTTGGAGTTAAAATCACTGAGCTAATAGTTCAAAACAAAGCAATCTATCTAAAGTTGCACACATTTAGGTCAGGTAATCAAATCTGTGGAAATAAATAATAATACTTACTATGTTACAGTATTGATTTACATACTTAATTATACTATTATCTCTCTATCCACCTCTCTCTCCATCTCTCTCTATATATAGTATTATAAACAAGAATAATAAGGATGATCTTACATCATGCACTTCTTCCACAGAGATGTAGGCCTCAGTGGGCAACCCCAAGTCTTTGGGCTTCACATCAATGATGACCAACACCTTTAAATCACAAACACAAATCACAGTATTTTAGAAGTCAAGCAAGAATTCTACATACTCAAGGCATTTAAAACCTTACAACATGTTTATAATTACTTACAGAGTTGGCGCAGTACTGCTTCATGAGTTCATTGATGGCAATGTCATTCTTGTGTAGTTTTGGACCAGTGTGATACCACCCAACTATTCTTTCTCTGGCTAAAGAGCAATTGAACATAAAAAAAGAGATTTAGAGCCCAATTACATATGATATTTTCCACCTACAGGGATGGAAAATGGTGGACACAGCTTGTGAGACTGATATCCCGCACGCAGACACAAAAACTTACCGTTTACTTTCTTGAACATTCCATACATATTTTCCAAGTAATCATGGTCCAGGAACCACACCGAATCGTCTTTGTCATCCTCATCAAAAGGCACTGTATATCAAAAGGCATTGTGCATTAGTTGGTATAACCATACCAGCATTGTCAGATAAGCTGTTTCAAAACAAGAGAAGCATGTTATAACCTGCAAAACTGTTGGAAACATCAAGAATCTTCTTGTGCCACGATCCAAGAAGAACACCCACAACACGTTTCTGACTTCCAACCTTTCCGATTCTGGCGTTGAGGATGAGAACAGGTGTTAGACAGACACTACATGTTTATGCTTCACTCAATGGCATCGAGGATGAGAACAGGTGTTAGACAGACACTACATGTTTATGCTTCACTCTTGATGGCATCTTCAGTATTTCTCCACATTCCCACTAGCAATACGGCAAATTGTGATTTTAAACTAACACGATTACATTGATACAACTGTCATAGGGCGTTTGTATGTATTTGTATTTATTTCTAGATAATTAATTGCATTTGTTTACATTTTTCAAGCCTTGTAAAATGTAAACAATTGCACAAAAACTGATAAAAAAAGTATCAGGTAGGAATGAGGTCGTTTTTCTACTATCTAGGCCTCTTCAGGCAAGATGAATTTTTTTTACATTTATACGACAATTAAATCCGAACAAAACACAAGCAACTGCAGACAGAAACTGAAAAAGTGGAAAAACTGAAAAAGTTGCCAGATGTTTTATTGATTTAATGCTAACTGTTAATCATGGACTTACTACGCAGCTAACGTTAGGTAGATAGCTAAATGACTGAGTCATTTTGCTAGCTTGGAGCTAAAGTTATAGTCACACGAACTAGCCAACGGTCTGATATTTATGGCTTTAACCAGAATTACCTCACATCAATATATTAATGAAATACTGAGAGTAAGGATTATATCACGATGATGAAAATCATCTGTGGACAGAAAATTGTGCATCTTCTGGCCAAATAAATTACTTAGCTAACGTTATGTTAGCGAGAAAAATGCTGTCTAAATCACGACACTGAAGCCGGTTGGCCTTTCCTGCTTTCGCTACGTAGCTTACATTGTTACAATTGAATTAATTTGACGCCTGCATATTTAATAACGCAGTTAGGAAGAAAGTATTATGCGTTAAATCACAGCCACAAATAACGTACTTTTCAGCTATAGCACCCTAAATGACAGATACTGGCTAACTTGCCTAATGTTAGCCAAAGGTAGCAAAGCCTGACGTTAGCTGTCGATAGTTCTCCAAGTTTAGCTGACGTTATAGCTACAACTATGAAAGTCCCAGCAGACAAACTAGACTTCAGTACATTTATCCTACAAACTCTGTCCTTTCCAGCATACATGTCACGCGTAAAAATTATTTCAGTAGTACTTTCACTAAGAAATTATGTTTGGTTATCTACTTCGCTGAATAGCTTGGTTACTATTTACGTTAGCCGATGAGCCAGCACCGCTGGGGCCCTGAAGTTAAACCGCGACCTAAGATATACTTTCACAAATAAACCCTAGGTCAAATAATACAAACATATTTACCTGTTGAAATGGTCAACCACACTCAGCAACACGAGGGGATGTACAACAACCCTTTCAACCGCAAGCTCCGGCATTTTGGTCAATGAAGTATTGACAATAACCTAGCTAGCTATCATTCAATGGAAATTTCACTTGAGCAGCGTGTAGCCAGCGACAATAATGAAAATTTCAATATGGCCGCCATTCGTAATGTCTTCAAAATAAAAGTCGAAACTTTTAAGAAAAATCCTCATTTAACAAATTGTATGTGCTACCAAAGGTACAATACACATAAAGTTGGGAAAATCTAAACCAAAAATTGAAAAAAAGCTTGAAATGCCTTTTTTTAAATGCAAAGAGCCTACTGTTGTTCAAATAAAATAAAATAAAGTAATTTCTTCCTTAAATAAAAAAAGTCTGGGAAATGACAAATCCAAAAATTTAAATACAAGAGAAAAGGTGATTCAACATCATCATTCCACCTGCTTGAGACTGAGAGTTGAAAGATAAGCGATAAAATGCATAGAATTGGCCTACAATAACTTACAACCTACTGATGGAATTAAAATTGTGTGGCTGTGAAAACAACAAATTGTGCATCCTTGATATGGGGGTGAAGTGAAATCCTTATAACAAGTACTTTAAGGAAATATACAGATAATGACACCTGCATCGCCTTTGTAGGTATCGGGCCATAGTAAGCCCTACCTGAGCCACATACAATAGGCCTACAGTAATCGCCTACTGATGAACTTCAAATTGTGTGGCTGAGAAAACAACAACCTGTGCATCCTTGATATGGCAGTGAAATGAAATCCTCATAACAAGTACTTCAAAGAAATGTATGCTATAAAGGCTGCCCACTGCTCCTGGCTGCCCTGGAGGAAGGACAGTCCAGGATGGGAAAACGCAGAGGAAAAATTGACTGCGACCTCGGCATGCGTGTGTGTGTGTGTGTGTGTGTGTGTGTGTGTGTGTGTCCTGTGTCGCCACCCTAAATGCACGTGTGTGTTGCTGTGTGTCGTTTGTGCCAAATAAACTGACTTTACACATTTTCTAAAACAGTTAATGTCATGCTGTTTCACAAATTGTAGTTCCTTATGTCATACAAGTGTTCCTTAATGTTTATGTGGAGTGTTAAATAGTTTTTTCTGTAGCATCTGGTGCAATTTATATGCAGTACATTTCAATGCCAATGTTTTTCCTTTATATAATTGAGTAGCTTGTGAAAATACAAGTGAATCTCTTTGTGTCCGCTTGTAGAACATGTGTTTTATTATTAACATTGTCTTCTGTTCTGTCCTGTCCAACTAACATCCCACCTGTGATCTGTACTTTGATGTGGTGAGTGGGCTAAACAGGCCTTGTTTTTTTGTTTCTGTATCTTTCAGCATTACTTGTTTGTCTTTTTATGTGAATAACATTATACAGATACTGCCACCTTCCCTGTCTTGCTTAGCAATATGAAGTACAAAAATGACAATTTACTGTTTGTTCACCAGCTGTCATGGGTGTGTATAAATATTGTATGTGTATGTATTGCATATACATTTATATTTTGAATAGGGAACATTATAATGGCACTCTGTTACTCTTTGATGTTAGTTGTGTAAAGATGTCAACAGGTCCTTGACTCCATCCTAACCTGCTCCATCACCATCTGGTATGCTGCCTTTACTGCCAAAGACCAGAGAAAAGCTGCAGTGTATCATTTGTTCTACTGAGAAGGTGATTGGCTGCAATTTGCCAACACTCCAGGACCTGCACGACTCCAGGGCCCTGAAGTGAGCAGGGATGATTATGGCTGACCCTTCCCAGCCTAGTCAGGTCTTTTTGAAAACCTCCCCTCTGGTAAGTGTTGTGTGTATTTCTGTTTGTGTTAAAAAAAGAACTTGCAACTCTGTCCTGCCTATTCATATTAAACACAGTCTATAGGCTCATTTTTTTAAGTAATGTATAGGATATTCTATGACTCACAAGCAGTTTAAATAAAACGTTTTTTTTTTTTTAGCAGCTAAGCGGCCCTTGGTGTGAAATGCAACTTTCTGGATGTGGTGATGTATTATTGATTTAATGGAGAAATGAATGATAATAAACAACGAAAAACGACATAATATGCTACCATCTCATTCCATGGCTATTTGCCAGATGAGTCTGTAATTGTATTTATCCACCCTAGGTACCAGCACATCAGGCATCTGCCGGTCAAAACGTTGAATCATTTGTCAAACCGGACTTTTATTCTGACGCTTTTTGCGTCACTTATTGTCGCTAGCTCCACGATACTCAACTTCTTCACCAGCTTGTTAAGTGTGAGCGAAAATCCGCCAATGGAAAACCGAGGCAACAGTTTGGTGAGTTAAATGTATTTGACAGTTTGTGTTTTGTAACTCATGTCATGCCTCATGTCATGACTCATGATTATTTTGGGCCCCCTTTGAGGCTATGGGACCGGGTGCGTCTGCAGCTAATGCAGCCGGATCTAATGTTAACCGTAACATGATTGTTGTCTGTGATGAGATGTCTATATTATTCCTACAGTCTAAGACGATTTGGTGAGGTCACTCATGCCAAAAACTAATTTCTCATACCATCTTTTATTCTATGGGTGCATACCACCACCTACTGTTTTGGAGTGTGATGCAAACACGGCTGAACTGGATGACCTAGAGACCACTCATCTGCATCAATATCAGGATAACCTTCATACTGCATCAAACAAAGTTTGTCTCTAGAGAATCCTGAGAATCCTACACATATGTAGTATCCTACAGAGACAGCATCACACATATTTGGAAGAGAAAAGAAGTAGTCCATTGTTCGACACATCTATCGCAGACATGTAGCCCATCTAAGCAGCATTTTTTGTGAATGTTGGTGAAATTATACACATTTTAAAGACCTGATCAAACCGTCCACATACCTTGTGTATGAAAGGTTATGGTAAATCTAAACACAGAAATAGCATATCCTAGGTTTAACAATGCCACAGTAGGCCTACCTCAGGGAAACTTGTATAGAACAGTCCTTGTTTCATCGTGGTCATTATGATTTATGTCCACATACAGTAGCCAAAAGATTTAGGCATGTTTGAAAAAAAAATTGTAACGTGCGGATATTTAAAAATATATATACAGTATATATGTTATTGAAACACTAATGCAGAAGTAAAGAAAACTTTGTTAAGACAAATGCCTAGAACTTTTGCACAGTACTGTATACCATCTTTGATGTCCTTAAACATAAGAATGCCCAATTCCCTTTCCCGTTATCTATTCTGAAAAATCCATGATGAGGTCAGGTTGATGCCTGTCAGCAACAGACAGAAAAGAGAGATTGTTAAAGCCCATCATGTGCACTTACTGACTCACATGATGACCCTTTATACATCTTTATACCTCTTATCATACCGTAAAATACAGCTCAGGTTTGCCTTGACCGAACAAAAGTAACAATTCCCTTGTCTTAATCGTCACTAGCACAGTGCACACGTACAATCTGACAATGTTAATCTAATATCTAATTACTACTGAATCATATTGTAGATCTAAGAATGCTATTTTGCTCCCTTTAGGATGTGGGGGTTAAAGGAGAACTATTTCAATTTCACATCGGTTTCCT